>NC_136797.1:20959347-20986884 GCF_951216825.1 Electrona antarctica
TAGTACTCCATTTTGAACTATAAGTGCTGCAAATCATGAACACTTTGTGTGATTTCCATGAACTTTTGCACACACAAATCAGCCTCATGCTTTAACTATGGCCTATTTGTGTTTTTATCTATAACTGCACCGATCTGTGTAAAACTTTGTATGCACACTCCCTAGAGGCCGCAAGGACAAACCTTTGCCATGTATTTTTCACATCTGCTCTTTATAGCGTTATGTAACACACATTTTTTGGTATTTCTCCTTTTTATCCAAATTTTACTCTAATCAAAATGACCTCTATAGTCATGTGATCAAGACGGGTCTAGTATTTATTTCTCATATTCCATCCTGATTGGCTACGATTGGCTTCCAAAGCACGCATATTGCACGCATATTCCCACTAGGCTGAGGAAGAAATGCCACATAAAACAAAACAAAAAAATCAAACAATAAAAAACGCTCCTATCCTGGTGGAGACCTGTGCCCTGAGGGGAACTTTTTCTAGTCCTGTTTTCTGTATTGTGTTGTATTTGTATTTTATTTCTGTTGCCGTGTTGCGTTTTGATCTGTATATGTAGCATTTTGGTTGTCCGTGGTCATTTTAAACGTGCAGGGGTTCTCAACGTTTTTGGCCGGGGACCCCCGGAAATGCTTTGGCAATGTCTCGGGACCCCCGCCCCGCCCCCTCCCGACCCCCAATATAAATTGACTGCTACAATAACCTTAAACCATTTTGGGCGGGAACCCCTTTTGGTGTTTTAAGCATTGTTATAATTTAGCTATTGAAAAATAGCAGATCTACAAGCTCATAGCGCGCCACCGAGTGGCGCGCTACGAGCTTGTAGGTCTGCTATTTTTGAAAAATCGTGAAAATATATATTTTTATTTTTTTGAAAATAATTTGGGGACCCCCTAAAATAATTTGGCGACCCCCCGAGGGGTCGCGACCCACGGGTTGAGAACCCATGCTCTATAGATTCACCTCGAGTTGAGTTGAGTCAGATGGGTGGGCCACGGTCCGGACACTTTTGAGATTTGAACTACTGCGCTAAGGAGACTGACTGACTGACAACCTCCAACCACTGCAGAGTGCAGATCATCATCATCATTATTTATTCTCGGAAATACAGTTGAGGGCAAGCCCTCATTTTCAATGTATAGCCGAGGTTACAATTCATAAATACAGTCAAAACAATACATCAACACAACATTATACATCAGGATAGAATTACAAAGGAACTGCAGAACAACCAGTAAAATAAATCAATTGAAGCAGGAGCAATCACGGTGAAAAATGTTCTGGAGCATTCCTTTGAACTGACCGAAGGATGGCAGGGAGCTCAGTTTTTAGGAATTTTGAAGTTCGTTCCCACAAGGTTGGGCCATTGACAGGAAAAGCTGTCTTGCCCAACTCTGTCTGAGCCTGAGGAACCTCGAGCCTTAAAAAATCACTATAGAGCGGGTCTGATACGTGCTATTGTTCAATTCCAACATGGAACAGATATAGTCAGGGAGCATCCCAGCAATGGCTTTATATAAAAATAGGTGCCAATGCTTGTAGATGTATATGGGTTATAAGAAGATAGTGTTTCATTCATTAATTAAAGTATAGTTAAAAATGCATTTCATTTGATGTTTTATGAATGCTGAGTTGCAAATGATCGGCTCCGTTACATTGTAACACTGTCTGTGCATAGAACTGATCAAGCTAGAGTAGGCTACATTAAAGCTGTCTTATAATTTGTTGCTGATGGGTATTCTATTCTAAATATGGGACCTGCGACAAAGGCAAAATGTATGTAGTGTCTGAGGAGTCTCACCTCTCTTGCCTTCATGTGTCTGTCATTACTCTCTTTTTTATTTTATCCTACGATTTTGTAACCCATTTTTTCACCCAGTGTCAATTATCTAATGGGCGCTACCAGAGCCGGATTTACCTTGCTGAGGGCCCCCGGGCTGGAGCAAATTTGAGGGCCCCCCTTGGGGCGCGCGGCAGAGCATCCCGCCGAAAAGACTTTGGGCTATTTTGTTTTCATTTTGGGGTACCCAGGCCCCTAAAAAGAGAGGCAGGCAGGCAGAAGCTCTCAATGGTTTAACCATAATACAACTAAATACAATAACAATACACACATTTCACTTGAATTGGATTTCACTTTACAATTTTATAATAAAAAAAAAAAAAAGCCCCCGGGCTTCAGCCCACCCTAGTCCGGCTCTGGGCGCTACACTTCCTCTTCCAACCTGGGGGTGGCAGCGGACTGACCTCATGCTTCCTCCTATGCATGAGGAGTCCAAGCTGCTTCATTAGACTATCTTGAGCGTGGCAGCATTGCACATATTTAGAGAGCACAGCTAATTCCATATAAAGTGAAATAAACCTTTTACTTTTTAATGATGCAACAACTTACAGTAGCATATTGTAGCTATATAGCCAAGTATCCGTAGCTTCACATACAAAATTGCAGGATATGGCATGCAGAAGACTGGGCACTTCATATGACTGGGCTTATTTTCCCTCAGAAAACTGAGCACTTGAGATAATTCATTCATGTGTGCTTTTTTGGGGGGTGCATGGGAAAGGACACTTGGTATAATTGTGGAGAATAGGCCTATTGGCCTGAAGCTGGGCAGTGGGCACTATCATGCAAGAAATTTGCAATTCTCAGAAAAAGGCTTGAAAATATTTTGAAGTTGATTTGAACAATTTCTCAGCTCAACATGTTTGTGCACTGTCTGTAGGGCCTAATTAATGTTTAATTCGTATCAGAAAGCTATAGCCTATGTGTTGTCTCAACTTGTCTGTATCATTGTATGATATGATCCTACTTCATTCAGCCTATACTTTTTCCCGCTCTGCTGCTCACCTAGAATTTAAACAGCGGATGTTCTGTTGCTGGGAAAGTGGGAATAGACTCCTAAGAAGACTCGACTCTCGAGCGCAATAAAAATGTAGGCGTCAAAAAAAAAAAAACTTTCTCCCAACTTTTTCTCCCCGTCCCGTCCCACACAACAACGACCAATAACAGCGCTGCCCCTGGCCCACCGACTCCTCTGATTTGCTCGCCCCCGCTGTCCCGCAAAGTGAGTGACAGCCGCTCAAGGGGGAAAGGTTTGTTCTCCTCTCAACTCTCTCCCCCTCTCTCGTTGCTGGAACTTCTTTTTGGGAAGGCCTCTCCCCTCCCTGGCTGCTGTGAGACCGTAAAGAGGGGGGCTAAGTTAACCACCACGTCTCTGTAGATCGGACGGAGTCTCGGCAGAAGCAGGATACTTCAGACTTAGGAGCGCAGAGGAGAGCGCAGAGGAGGACGCAAGTGGGTGAGAAGGGTGTCCGCGTCTCCCTTTTCAACGTATAGCTGGAGGAAACCCCCCCACTGAACTACTTATGGCTGCTTGAGCAACAAAAAGAAACGATACCCCCCCTCCCTCTCTCTTTTCTCTGGCGTTCTTTTTTATACTTCTCTCCTGATCAGAAGTAGCCATCATTAAATATCCAGTTGTTTCTTCGCAGAGAAGAAAAGTTTTTTTTTTCATCCACTTGCCCGACCGTGGACGTCAGTGACTGAGCGGCGGTCATGGATACCCATATAAGATGGAAAGTAAAACGGAGGATAAGGGACGCTCAGACGACTCTAGCGGTGATCCTGCTTTTTGTCACATCGCAAGCAAGTTCAGGTAAGCTGTTCGGGGTTTAGTTTTTTAAGAATCACTTCTCTGGCTGGCTGGCTGCGCACAATTCCTGCAGCCGCTCGCAGGCACGCATTTTGGACCAGAGCAAAAGAAAAGAAAAAAAAGTTTGCAAACGAGTTCCAGAGTCACTCCGCCCCTCTCCATCTGAACTCATATTTTGTTTTGTGTTGCTTTTTATCCTTGGAATTGCTTCATAAACCCCATTGTTCACTTCTAAACTGCCAGCCATGATGTCAGTATTTGGGAGTTACTAGGAAGATGCGCATTCTTTTACTTTGGGATGAGCTGCTCTATGTGTTATGGCCATGGATGTTGGATGGAAGTTGATTTTCTGTCTCTAAACGATTGGACACAGCCTATGACTTGGGCTTAGGCTATGTCAGAAGTTCTGAGTCTGTCTCAGAACAACTTATGTCACTGACATAATGTATTTGACGATTTGAGCATCCGACAACTTTTTATAGGCGAAGGGCAAGACACAGCCTGAAGAAATGATTGATTGATCAGCCTTAGAGAGTATAACACAATTGGCAATTTGGTGATTCAATGGTGTGATCATATACATATGTCAGATATCAACCATATAAAGAAATCAAGAGAAGTTGATATGCTTTTCATTTGTATGCACATCATCCATCAACCAGTTGTAATGGAGACAATGCTGTTAATAAGCATGTTTTTTTCTCCTCCTTTCTTTTTAAATACACATTGAAGAGATGCATGCTTTTTTCCAGGCATGAGGCCAGCTATTATGAGAAGGAAGGCAGGGTCCTATAGCTTGTCTTAAGTGGAAGGGTGGAGCCGCCTAAAGGTGCAAAGAGAGACACAGGATGCAATCTGATGCATGTAGCAATTCACACCACGCAGCAGGTTATAATTGAAAATGCCAGCACTCTTATTAACACGTGTATCAAGCTGTTGAGCAGAACGTCTTGGCATATTGATAATCATTAAGTTGAAACGAATTCATGCCCATGTAGTAGGCTACTTACTTTACAGTACAGCTGTGTCTTTATCAATTCCATTCTATTCAAGACAGAGGTGCTTTATTGGTATATGGGAAACATACGTTTACATTGCCGAGGCTTATCTCTCATTATCTTTAGAGCCTACTTGCATATATAGGAATCGGATTGCCATGTTGGGTTTCCCCCTGTTTGAAGGCTGTTGACAGATTCAATGTTGATGTAATGCATAGTGGCCTCAATGTGGGGTCTGGAAACCCCAAGGGGTCCTTGAAGGGGGGGGGGGGGGGCTCCAGGGGGTCCCCAGCAAAATGAGGAACAGTTTGAACACTTAAGCACCCATTTAAACAAATATCTGTACTCTACAAGCTCACAACACATTTTTGCCTAATGACACATCCACGAAATAGGCTATAGGGACACCAGGTTTAAGTTAATAATTTCACCAGCTGAAGGTGCACGATGAGAGAATGTCAGAGTATAACGATGACTATTCACATTTTTTTCTCATACAGTTTATACACTTTTTTTAATTGATTGAATACTTTAAACAGTTTACAAATAGTATAGTACGACTTTACAATGATGGTTATAATGAAATCACAAAAAGCCCTATAGGGGCTTGTTTCAGTTGTGGTCTTCCTGTGTATTCAGTTCAAGACATTAAAGACATACAATCATTAATAACAGTCTAATCAAACACCCAAGATCCTCTCTCATGGGGTCCGTCCCTCCCGGGCTCCCCCGGCACCACCACATCGTTTCAAATGGGAGGGTCTTGCAACTCGATACGTATACCAATTTATGGGGGTCCCCCTTCCTTCCTTGGCATGGGAATGTGTTGAGAACCAATGCATGTAATGCATGATAATGTGTCAGGCTGGCTTTCATCCACTCTAAGGAGCTCGGTAGGTGGTCTTCTTGTGTCTGCTGTCACACAGCCCTGCAAGGTAAACAGATGGCCTGCTCCGTCCACATACCTCAGTTGGACAGTGCTATGTCTGCTACAGCTGGGCCTGGATGGGACTGACTGTATAGGTCTAAATAAGAATGTGATGACTTGTGCATGACTTGACCAGATGCTCTCTTCATTTTTTGGGGGGGGGGATTGACTGATTAAAGTAACATTACATTCAACCCATTTAGGCCTGACGTCGAAATAAAAACAAGTCCTCTGAAAGAATATTATATTCAAAGATTTGTGCCGCATTTTCATGATTTTTCAAAAATAGCAGACCTACAAGCTCGTAGCGCGCCACTCGGTGGCGCGCTATGAGCTTGTAGATCTGCTATTTTTCAATAGCTAAAGCATAACATAATGCTAACACCAAAAGGGGTTCCCACCCAAAATGTGGTTCTCAATCTTGTCAATTCCAAGGCGGACGGACCCCCATGACTGAGATTTATTGGATTCCCCTCAAGGAACCCCAGCTGAGGGACCGTGAACACCCGCACTTTTCAGAATCATTGCATTACATAAATTAAGCATATTGTTTAACTACACACTTCTAGTGAATTTCGAATCAACTCCTTGTACCGTATATTAGAGCTATATATACGTCGCTTAATAACTGAGCTTAAACATCTGTGCAATGGGTGGATGCTTGCAGGTCATTTCTGACGATGACAGAGTTGAACTGGAGTTTTAATGAGTTTGGGTGACTCAATTTTTATTTTATGCTGCTGGATTTTAATCAACTCTTTAAAACCGACCAAAGAGTCTTGTTAAGAGCTGCTGCTGCTACACGTCCTAGATTGTTACACTTTACTACTCGATTGCTAGCAACGATGGTTGTTCCATTCCATTCAAATCATGTTCATTAATTAACGGGGTTTTCACATCATGAAACAATGTATGTGTTTTCTTTACACACTTTTAACACTGACTGCACAAGATCTTGACTTGTGAACCATGACGTGTTTCAACCATTAAACTTTAGATTTATACTGCTTGTGAAAGTATATCTATCCCACCAGGGGCAGGTAAACAGCGTCGGTTATGTTAGTAATTAGACAGAATTACCACACATTTTGTCAGCAGTTAACGATTCTGAACCAGGTGACCCCTTTGCTCCACCTACATGTCCAATCACGTCCAAGCAAGGCTTCCATGTTTGAGACAGCGTCACTATAGTCACGTGGACCAATGGAACCATTCTGGTACTCAAAATTGGCTGTTTGTATATATTACCTGATTCAGTTCCTGGCACCATAATTAATTAAAGTGGTTGATGCTCAAATATTAAGCTATATTCTAAATCAATCACGTCCCTCCTGTGCTCATTACCCGAATAGTAGCCTACATGATATTAATGAGCACTGCATAGATCGATGATGAAAAATGATCGTTATAGAGTTCAGGGAACTGACATTCCATACTTAGTATTCCATACATGTCACTCTTGATATTAATGTTTCTTACTGTAGAGTCTGTTTTAGTTTTTCAGGAAGAGATACTGTACTAAGTACAGTACTAAGGCCTTGTTCATTGCCTTTAAAGCAGTGGTTTTTCAACCAGTGGTCCGGGGACCACCAGTGGTCCTTGAGAGGGGTTCCAGGTGGTCCCCGGCTAAATGATGGAGTTGGTAACCAAATGGACTCTTATTAGGTCTTTAACTCTTGAGAGCGTAAAATTAAACCAAATGGACCCTTACGGGTCCATAATGGTCCTTGGATATGAAAAGGGTTGAAAACCACCGCTTTAAATCATCACTGATATTAACAGTTTCAGTTTTACAGAGTTATTGGTGCCACTGTAAAACCCTATTTTCTTTCATCCTGAATAGTCTCCATGTAGAATTAACTGGCCCCCACAAAGCCTTTCCTTCAGAGTGGCTTATGACATCACTGAGGAAACCCTTGTTTTAAATCCAAGTGGAGACTTGTTGCCGCAGGAGGGCAATAATAAGACATGGGTTTCAAGGGGTCGGGGGTCAAAGGGTGAAGGTTGTGACTTTAATATTGTCCACCACTGTCAGGTTTTACCGTTTCACTGCGAGAAGAAAGGAATGCTGTAGGATCAAAGATATCGAACATAAGTCTTGACGTCGTCTGGAGGGGTGTGTCTGTGTGTGCTCGCGAGAGAGAGAGAGAGAGTAGCTTATTCCAGGATTATATTTATTTTCTAACTTCTTTTGTCCTGTATTGCAATTCTATAAACGTCACATAAGTAGGAAGCATACAGTAGGTAATATGAAAGTTATTTTTTTCTTTTTTTTTTTACTTTCTGGGAACTCTCACTCAACAATTCGAAGCAGTTTATTGTCCGACTGCATTTTTATGACTTTGTTCTGCTCGAGATACCTGGTTTGAACCGGCAGTAGTGGGTGTCTATTGTAGGCGGACCTTTTAATAGACGTTAAAGAAAAGTACCCCCTTACAATCAATGGAGCCTTTTCAGAAAGCTTCCAAAACATTTCAAAGTTTTGTCTCCCCCCCCCCCCCCCCAGTTTGTTATGATTAATTAAGAAAATAGGTCTTTTTTTTAATGGCCTGTGTCAATAGGAAGCATTCCCATATGATTAGAAAGGAACTTGTCAAACTGCTTTATTCATCGAACATTTTGAAATAACATTCTTTGAATGCCATGTGCAAATGAAAACATAGATGGATTGGTGCCAAAGCCACTGATGCCTATAACCTTGAGCTAGACACATGGCTGAAAACGACCCGGTGTATATATATATGGAACGGGAGGTCAGGAAAGTTTGATTCACCATTAGTGATTTATGCTTTTTGTATCGGGATTTGAAATTAGTTTTTTCCCCTTATGTTCCTTAAAAAATAGGGAGAATAAGTAAAAAGGCCTTGTTGTTTCACTGCGCTCACTCACATCTGGATCCGATAAGCACCATTGTGCCGTCTGCCCAGATCCCAGAAAAGGCAGAAAAAATGTGTTCCAGATGTTTTTGTCCCGGTCCTGGTGGAACAAGGACCCATGAAAAAAATACTGTTTCATTTTTCAAAAGAAAAATACACTATTCCGTGCTGATTTTTAGAGACGAGTTCTGTTCAGAAGAAGTGTGTGTGTGTGTGTGTGTGTGTGGGGGGGGGGGGGGGGGGGGGGACTGTATAGTCCCTGTTGGTTTGTGAAGGTCTTAACAATAGCTGGCATTTCAGCCCAGGTTTGCAGATACGTGACCCCCCCCCCCGGTCATTAAAAGGTTATTTTTTGTTTAAAGGAGAGCAGCTTTATGATGGGGTTAACAGTGGAATACAACTGGTCCACAGCTGGTTTCCATTCATGAACCTTTTTTTACATCTGAAACGCTCCCCCCTCATGAATAATGTCTTCACTGTCACGCAGAAACCTTGTATCCTTTTTCCCCCCCTTAAAAAAAAAAAAAAAGAATCTTTCCACAAAAGATTTTGGAGGCCAGGTTGACAAGTCTTGTCTGTCAGTTTTATGAATAAATTATTTAACCAATGAAAAGTATTAAGAGCTTGTTACTAAATACAAGAGCCATAGAGTAAGACACTAAGTTCACTTCATGGGGCTTCAGTCCAAGTCTTCTACATAGACTTCTATTGGCGAATAGGGACAACCGGAAGTTTACGGAATGCATTGGAGTCTATGGGGCTCGCGCGAGTGCATGGACCACGTGACCGGTGCTGTTTTCTGCCCCCTCAATGTCGTAACTCTGTCTATACTCTATATAGAGTCTGCTAAATACTAACTAATTGGATGCATTGATTGGAACACAGGTTATTTTGGACATACAAGGTTTCCACCCCGACAGGCAGATATGATTTCTAAAGATTAGTGAACATAAGTACAGGTATAGCACTATCTGCCTGCACCTGTCTGCTCAATCCTGAAGATGTTTGTAACCTTTAGCCCGAACTGCTGTCACACATTCTTTTTCGACATTGAAAAAGCCCAGGATTTAATTTTGTCTTATTTTGTCGGTTTCTATTTGTATTTCAGTATTGAACAGGAAACCCTTAACGAAGTCAGAGCCAATGCAAGCAGTGCTGATAAGACAATGCATGTATTTTGCTTATTTACAAAACATTATGGAACGGTTGAACGTTTCCTAACGTTTTTAGCTGCATTCAGATCATGGTGAAGTTTTGATTGTCATGAAAGTATACAGACTGTGGAAAGTAGAAACACGTTTATTTGAGAAATCTGAATTGATATGTGTAGCTTTAGCTGTAAGACTCTCTGCAAGTGAAGCGTTGCCATTGACCAGCACTGCTGTCCACTTGGATCAGGGATCTAGCACATGTTGGCAATGTTTGCAATAGAAAGGACCACATCAGCTGAGCCGTGATTTAGGACTGCTTCATTAAAGCTGATGGGCTTAACCACACGAACCCTAGCGTCTCTATTCTGAGGCCAACAATTGGCAAAGCTGATCAAGCTCACAAAGTGCCACAAGTACGCAATGCTCTGTGAGTTGGCAGTGCTGTTGGTTGGTCTAGAGAGGGGGAAAAGGTGCAGGCCTAGCGTAGACCCGTGGGGGACTCCGGTAAACTAAGTATACAGGGTTCTTTAGTTTGTATTATGCTGATAAAGCGTCATCTTGGCTCACGCACCACTGATTGCTGTTGCAAAAAATGGCAACACAAAAGTTATTTTGCAATTACATAATTCAATAGCATGTTACTTTACCACAACTGCAATTGATGCCAATCTCTTAGGCTTATGACAGCTGATCCCGCCCTTACAATAACAGTCATCAATCATCCAATGATTCCATGTTGCACACAGGACGAGAAATAAGTACTGTAGTGTACAGTAGCCATGCCACAACTTGCCCTTAAGACGGTGCTGCATGGATGCTCTGTGGCCAGCACCCCTCCCCATGATCTCACTCACTATACCAATACATATTTATTTTCTTAATCAGTATATGAAATAAAAATCAACCGATGATAATATACAGTATACTAGACAAGCTGCCAGCAGTTGTTGCGTTGTTGCGACAATGCGTTGCTTAGCAATGCCATGATCAGTGTCTTCCAAGTTCTGGTACCAATAATTGGCTGTGTGGGTCTCCGTTACGGTAATAACAAAATCAAAGCTTATGCAGTCGTATAGCAGAACGGCCAGAATACTGGAATAATCCCAACCTCTCTGAGACCGACTTGGTCAGACAGTGGTGCCAGAAACTATAGACATACAAGATGATGAAAGTCGTAAAAAACGAGAGACTTCTCAGTGAATATCGAGTGTGTTTCATATGTAATCTGAGGGGCGCTATGGCGCTTATTTCTCATTCACGTGAAAGTGGGAATCTGGGAGCTCTGTTTTTGGGCGCAATCAGATAAAGTGGTGTGAAAACGTGGTTTCCTTCTTCTTGTGTGTGGCTCTGCTGTCGCCATGGTGCACAGGAAGGAATTTGAGCCAGCCAGACTGTGGAGGGAGACAGTGACCCTGCAAATTGCACGTGCCACTTAAGACCATAAATGCAGGCATTGTGGAAAGGCCTGCAGATCTTAAGCATGCTTTATTATGTCTATGAATCAGATCTATTTGCCCGATAACAATTAACACGATGATACAAGAACTTGCAGGGGGGAAAAACCTGTTTAAATCTGCGCGTCCTATGTTAATGAACAAAACACAATTTTAATGTGTATGGTAGAGTATGTTAATTCAAAACGAACTATAACACATCTTCAGTGGATGGAGTTGGTCCCCCTACTCTTCCATGGAGACATTATACTCTGGTGTCAGGCTGATTGTCAAGTACTGTACAATATCTCCCCTGGACAACTGGGGATTTCTTGCCAGAGTGGCAGAAAGGGTGATTATCGGTCATCCATGTACTCTGACGGGCTCAGGCGGCACCCGTCAGCAGGGAGTGTTGGGCGGGAGATGTGGGTCTACGTCCTCCTGGTGGGGGCTCCTCACTGGCAGGTGAGCCAGTAGGATACTAACAGCAGTGACAGCACAGAAAGAAGGGGAGACGACGTGGGTTCAAATCCCAGTTCGGACAATAAAACATATGGATTTCAGCTTTAAATTGAATATTCCGTTTTCTAAAGTGATGTGAACTGAACTCGTTGCCCCCCCCACGCTTGACTTGAACTCGGTTACCGTGGGGTTTTTAACACGACGCCGTAACGTTGTTCTGGCACGGCGAGCGTCTGCTGTTAAAAAATGGAAATTGTGACGTGAGTACATCAGCGGCGTGAAAGGAAAAAAACGTGTGGAGTTTCTCCTTGTTAATGGGAATTCTTATGTCACTTTTTCTTGCCGTCTTCTAACAATGTGCGTTGTTAACAGCATGTGGGTCTGTGAAGCAGTCCAGAGGAAGCGTCAGGTCCAGCAGTCTTCTCTCAGAGAGCCTTGCTTCAGAGGGCTAACAGTACTGCTCTGTTATGGGGTATTATAATCACAGAGCATGGAAACCAATGGATGAGTCATGTTTTCCAACCGCGGTCCCCTTCCTCAGTATGGGCCTAGCCACATAGCCTCCATGGCCAGTAGAATTACCGAAGCACAAGCAATTTTCTCTACTGGGGGAAATGGGATGATTCGCCTCTATGGTTTCTCCAGAAACCCCATTTTTAGGCTACTTCATTCTTCTTAACCATATTCTATTTTCTTGTTTTACTTTATTAGGTGACAAAGTAATGGAAGTTAGAATGGAAAGACACACTACCACGTGTTTTATTAGTTGGTTCCAACAATCGGCATCCACGCTACCGTAGATTTGATTCAGCTTGTACAGTATTTCCAAACAAGAGCCACGTTCTTTGATGGCAGCAACTTGAATGGAACGGAAATCAAAATATAATGATGGCAAAACCAAGAGACCAGTCTGAAGGCAGTGTAAAATAATGAAGGAAGAGACAATGAGTCTGAGAATTGTGTGGCATCGGAAAAGTCGATTTTTTATAAACCCTATACTTTGGGTTAACCGGAGTCTCCCAGGGCTCTATACTCGGCACCCTCCTGTTGTGTCGCTCTACTACGCTAAGTAACCAAATGAGAGCATGTTAGGTAGACTCCTGCCTGTGCCCTTGGCCCGGCTACTGGCATTAGAACCTGGAGTTGGTCCCTGAGCGCTGCAGATATACTGCTCACTTCTCCCTAGTACCGGTTAGGATGGCTCATTACTACAGAGGTTTCCTCAACAGAATAATAAAGTACACATTCACCTTTAAATACCTTCGCAGACAATAGCCGATCTACAAGCTCCCCAACCCGTCGTGCTTTGAGATGCGTTGTGAGCTTGTAGATGGGCTATTTCTGCCGAGTGTTTACATACACCAGAATATTATAGGCACTTACGCCGGGGCTCCACTGGACGCGTCATCGTTGCGTCTCCGTCACCGTCAGGGAATGTTCCCTTTTTAATCAATGAAGGGTGGCTCCACTGCCTACGATGCGTTGCGTTGCGCTGCGGTGACTGCTTTAAAATTGCCCCGGTTCGTTTTTTGACCCGCGTCACAAGTTTCATCATAATTTGGGGCTAAAAGGTTCAGTTCATGATGGCGGATATCATTTATATCACAGTGACCATCTCCAAATGGTCTTGGCTTTGATGTATACAGGCTACAGTAACCTGCTATTTTAACCGAAAGCACCCATTTCAAGGGGCTAATGTAATTTCCTCAGAAGCAGGAAGAACGGCATTACTAACTAAGCACATTTTGTTGTGCTTAATTTCAAATGGTTATATTTTGCCAGTACTCATGTTGACATTATGGTGGTGACCGCTCAAACGCTCTGGACTCAGGATGGAACCTGGGCGGTCCCGGGTTGGCTCTGTGTACTTCTTCAGTCTACACCAAATCTCTTGGCCCAAAACAACGTCCATCGAACAAGCTCAGAATGTGGCCTGTTGTGACGCGGTGTGAGCTTGTAGATCTGCTATTTCTTTGTCTCCCATCGATCCTCCCAGAAACATGGACGCTGCGCTGCGCTGCGAGCGCAGATGCAGTTTGAGCAGATCTCCGACAGATTGTTTTCGGTGGCTGAGTGACAAACGTTTCCTGGAAAACATCTGGGGGTCATGGAGTTCACTGATGATGTCACGAAAGGATTTGGTCTTTCTAGAAATGGACAATGTTTACAGATATAGTTATAATCTTTCGGAACATGTTTGTCAACCCTTTTGCCAATTAAGATCCACTTTTGACACATTTTGAGACAATTTTGGGCTGCAATTATCGATTATTTTCTTAGTGATTATTCTATCGATTGCTTATCTATTATAATCTTCTATACACGCACGCGCGCAAGCACACACAACACAATGGCTCTAATTAAAGAATATAAAGCATTAGCCACCCCTGTCCTGGCTCTATGATTGCCAGTGTTTGCTGATCACTGAAAAAACAAACAAAAACAAATGATGCAACAGGATTCCAAGCTGTTATCTGTTTGTGTTGTCATCTGGGCCCCTGACCAAATACAACGAGGCCCCTAGAGGTGTGCTTAGTAGAGCCTCTTCAGCATCCCCTGGTGGACAAATGTACAGACAGACAAGCAAGCGAGCAAGCAAACAGATATATTCATTCACTTTTGCATTGCCTTGTGCTTATTTTTCATGACTGTGACAGTCTTATCATTCCCCTTGTAGTCCCCCAGTGCCTCCCTTAGGGGCCGATCATACCAAGAAGTGCCACTGCAGACTGCTAAATAATGGAAGTCAAAGATTGCCTTGCAGCCAGGTGACATTGGGCAAACTAATCTCAGAGCACCTGGGGAGCGGTGCCATTGTTATCATCTATGTTGTCCTTCAGCTAGCTGTGGTGGAATCGGAGTTAAAACTGCAACATGCTCTTATTTTGAAAGATGCATATAATGGATCGCAACAGGATAAAAGCAACATGGAATACCATATAGATATACTGAACAAACTATTCCAAGTAGTACTCGAAAAAACGTGTCGGATTCATACGCTGCATCAAGGCTTTTAGGCCCTAAAATGATGATGCCCTTGATGATCACGGCGGATTTTGGGTATTACTAATACTGATTGAGGTTTGGTTGTTCCGGTCTGATGACTACAAACCTAGTGACTACAATGACGTAAATTACCATCCGCTCCCGAGCGGATCATAAACCCCCCAAAATGGTATGCCTCCCCGAGTCCCCAGGCTAGCTATAGCTATAGCCAGGGTGTTGTGTGTGATGTGTTGTTTGCTTCACAATAGAGTGAGACCCCAATAAAGGCAGTAAACTTTAGCGGCGGACCAGCTGCTGTAATCGTTAACGCACACTCGCCTGCTGCCTGGAGACTTACTTGACTTGTGTTTTGCCATCCTGCCACAGCTTATACAGATGAGTTTATCCCGATGACATTTCTGCTAAATGCTACTGGCTAGCTATTATTGTGGCTAAACAGTGTTGTAAGTCAACACTCGGAGTTACTTATGTCGCAAGGTTTTGTAGATAAAACCTACTTAATGTAATATTACCACTAGTAATTACCTCTAGTAAAACCCTTAGGGCAAAAATCTCACTTGCATACAAGATCGATCGCTCAAAGTGTAATGGATGGATTTCCATGACTTGCAATGCTGACCGCATTGATTCATGTTCTGTGGAGAATGCACCATACTGATTTTGGTAACCCCATGTGACCCTTGCTCTGCCCCTAGGCCAAACTTTCCACTGGCACTAAATGATATCTCTAAATCTAATGGGTGGTGGATTACCATGACATTTGCTGAGGGCGTTCGTGATGCTTGGAAGATAAACCCTGGCCTTTTTGAATGACCCCCCCTGGCCTTTTAGTTCATCTCTCAGGCCAAAATGTAATCGTATGCACACAATACGTCTCGTACGTACATCCCAAAATCTAGTAGGCATGATATTGCAGGAGGATGAACCATACTGATTTTGGTGACCCAGTGGCCATCCATTTAATAGCCATGATTTACAGTTGGATGTTATGAGCAGCACCGCCTCTAGGGGCTGCTAAATTACTCTTTTATTGGTCTCAGATAGCAGTGGCAGTGGGAATCAAATAATATCGGTGTCAATAAATCAGTGATTTTTAAACTATGGGCCGATAACCTGAAAGGCAAACCTTTGCTACTGATACTGAGTATAGGCCGATATATTGGTGGGCCCATAGTGATCCTAATGTGTGTGTGTGTGTGTGTGTGTGTGTGTGTGTGTGTGTGTGTGTGTGTGTGTGTGTGTGTGTGTGTGTGTGTGTGTGTGTGTGTGTGTGTGTGTGTGTGTGTGGTGACTCTTTTCGCACACTGTGTTTACATTTAAATACAGATTGATACAGATTGACACCCCCCCCCCCCCCCCCCCACAACATATTGTATTATATTGTGTTGCAGATTGTTAAATGTTTACATGGATTCCATCGATAGCTCCATAGACTTGTTTGACAGCATTATCATCAGTTGGATTCCATGTTAACGTGTATTTTCAGACATTTAACCACTTAAAGGGGAAAACCACCCATTTTCAACATTTTACTATGTCATTAATATACTTAGAGCTGTTAATAATAAAAAAAAGTCCTCCCATTTTGTGTTTCCTAGAACTGTAATTATGAAAAAAATCATTAACATGGTGAAACACATCTTGATGATGTCATCAAGATGTGTTTCACCATGTTAATGATTTTTTTTTTCAACAGCTCTAAGGTACATTAATGACATAGTAAAATGTTGAAAATGAGTGGAATGCCCCTTTAAACCGTCAATACTTAATTAGTAAACTAGACCCTTCACCCTGCACTTTAGTCTGCTCTTTTCCCCCCTCTACACCAAACCGCTTTGTCAAAAATAGCCCTAATCTACACGCTTGTAGATCTGCTATATATGCTGTATTCGGGCTAAAGTTCCCCTCAGAATAGGGATGCTAGCGTCGCAGTCCCGCCCCCTTTCATGACGACGCCTGGCCCAGGAAATGAATCACAATGCATTTTTCCCATAGACATTTCAAAAAGTATTTATTTAAATACCTTTTAAGCGTTGTACGAAGCCAACTCGAGTCGTGACAAATCATGACAACAAACACAATATTTTGGACCGAACAAATAATTACATAAGTTACAAAATTACAAAAACCACAAAAAAAGTGTTGTAACCTGCCGTTTTTTTCTACCTTCTAATTCTTTGTTTGGCCCGAAAAATTGTGTTTGTTGTCATGATTTGTCACGACAAGAGTTGGCTTTGTCCGCGGCGTAAACAACTTTAAATAAATACTTTCTGAAATGTCTATGAGGAAAATGAACAGAGAATCATTTCCTGGGCCCTGGTAGGGGGCGGGACTGCGACGCTCTATAGGGTTCAAGTGGTTAATGTAAAGAGAAAAAAATCACACCCGTGTGAACTGAGTGGTGTAAGGTCTTATATAGCCTGTCTGACGTAATGAAACTGGGTATAGCAACCATGCTCATGTTTTGAGCACAGACAGACTAACAAAGCCAGTTGTAGGAGTGGTTTACACCACTCAAAAAACGAAAAGAAGAAAATGTTATCACACTGACGTGCTTGAAGAATGCTAGTAGTGTATGTTTCTACAGTTGCGGTGGAAGTGGAGCACACTGTGGACGCCGGACTCATTCTTTCCATGGTAGTTTTACAGCAGAGAGCAGACATCAGACAGTGATTTATCTCTGCTGCGCTGAGCTGTTAGGATGTGAAGTAAACCATCTGTCTCGCCACTGTTAAAGCAATGAGTCCAGCTTAAAGGCCAACTTCACAGATTTCCTTTTTTTCTCCCTTCTTTTTTTCATTTTTCTTTTACGCCGTGGTTCTGTAGGAGGCAGAGACGTCTGGATGGAAGATGTGCGTTCGTGCGCGCGCGTGCATGTGCGTGCGCGCGCGTGTGTGTTTTATGTATGTGTGTGTTTTTGTTTGTCTGAGCCCGGTTAATCTAGCAAAACCGCTGGACTCAATCACAGTCAAATTCCAACATGTTGTTTTGTGAAATATTTAGTTTAATTAAATAATGGAAGTCAAAAGGCAGTCGGATCTGGCTGAAACCTTTGCCCACATAATTATCGTCTCTGTTGGGTAGGGAAAAAAACGGTTAACTTTTCACAGGACTCGTGTGCAGTATGATCAAGTATAGGGCGGAGAATAGGGCCCTCTAGGGCGTTAGAATATGGAGATATGAGATGATTCTGCATGACAGCATGGAGTCACACACATCATCATAGATACATCCTACTGCAGGTGACTGACGCCACAGACCGACAACATACAACCATGTCGCTATTAGGCTCCGTCTTGTTAACCCATTTTGACCTGAGATCAGATTCTACATCCTGACAGTTTTCTGAAAAAACTATGTTTCTATGGCAGTGGTTCTTTGATTTTTCAAAAATAGCAGACCTACAAGCTCGTAGCGCGCCACTAGGTGGCGCGCTACGAGCTTGTAGATCTGCTATTTTTCAATAGCTAAAGCATAACATAATGCTAACACCAAAAGGGGGTCCCTGACCATGCATGTAGTTAATGCGTTATCTGTAGTCATTTACCTGACAAGTCGGAGGTGAAGAAATTCAACAGAATAAGGGAGTTAGAATCTCACGAGGGGGAAGTGCACCGGATTGTCTGGTTGTGTCATTATTATTAGGAGATTATTAGTAGTCAATGGGCCATTGGTTGAGAAACAGTGGGATACACAGCATGGGATGCATAGCAAGTGTAACAAAAGCACTATAATCTTAGCCCATATCCCCACCCAACACAACAGTGGTCCCCCAGGTGGATTGTAAGTCAGGGTATTATTGGTCCCTCCCTCGGTCACAATAGGTTGAAAATCCCTGTTCTAGTGAAAACGTGGCCTATATCCCATCACTGCCCGACTCGTTGTGTCTGTGAAGAGTTCACCGTCTCTCTCTGGCACTGGGACATCGTCACCATTATTATAGCCACGGGCTAGTCTCACAAGGACACGCTGCAGTGTCCAAATGCAGGGTGCACATAGAGGCCAGCCAGTGGTGACTGAGGGGTGCTATGAAAGGGTGTGTGGATAGAGAGGGGGGGGGGGGGGTCTTCCATAATGGCTAAAAAAATGTTTTATCGCACACTTTATCCTACTGTTGGAGTCTTGGAATTTCTTGAAAATCGTAACTTACTTTTAACCCATTTTGACCTGAGATCAGATTCTAAAAATGTCTTCCACATCCTGACAGTTTTCTGAAAAAAATCTATGTTTCTATGTCAGTCGTTCTTCGATTTTTCAAAATCTACAAGCTCATACCGCGCCACCGAGTGGCGCGCTACGAGCTTGTAGTTCTGCTATTTTTCAATAGCTAAAGCATAACATAATGCTAACACCAAAAGGGGTTCCCGCCCAAAATGGGTTCATAATTGATATCATTGCTGGTCTGGCAGAAACCTTGTAAATCTCCATATCTTGAAACTAAGTGGTTCATTCTGTCTGTGGGGGGTTTGAACATATTTAACCAATGAAAAGTATTAACAAGAGCTTGTGAAGTAAACTATTTATCTACATTTGATCCATTGAAAGACAGCTCTTTCCACCCCATTTCCTGGAAAGTAACGGTTAATTTGGCCATACAAGGTTTTCGAACAGCAACAACGTGCTTGTCGTTGTGCAGCTTTATGAAAGGCCTCTATTACTTTATAAGTAGGAGGAGCTGCTACAGATGGAGCAAAATTATACGGGAGCCAATAGCAATAAGCAAATCAAATAATGTCAATTAATCCCCATTTCCATTGTGGTTGTCATAGTTCTGTTGCAGTAAACACCAAGCAAGTTATAGCCAGAACAATTTGACCATGCCAAAAATTGCATGAGTGTGTCTTTGAACTCATGTACGACGTGGCACGCGTAACATTAACGTTATAAATACAGAGAGTGAATGTTCCCAGTAGACAAACAAACGAGCTGTAAGCCTCCAAATCAATCTGATAATCATAAGAACCATCAAACCCAAAACGACTTGTTAAAAATGTCAAAACACTTATGAAAGAGTTTTGAATGTGTGTAGTCGGACTCAAATGGCCAACGGTGTGTTGGATGAATACTGTGATTGGCTGTACTTTCCGTATTATGATACAATGGAACACATTACATGAGAGAAGTGAATAGTGATCCCTGTGTTGACACAATTATTACATATTCCCCACTTCGTGACGATCTTGTAGATCAGCTTGTAGATGAGCTTCTTTTTTTTTTTAACCAATTCTGGACGGGAACCCCTTTTGGTGTTTTAACTCATTTTGACCTGAGATCAGATTCTAAAAATGTCTTCTACATCCTGACAGTTTTCGGAAAAAGCTATGTTTCTATGTCAGTCGTTCTTCGGTTTAAAAAAAATAGCAGACCTACAAGCCCGTAGCGCGCCACTCGGTGGCGCGCTATGAGCTTGTAGATCTGCTATTTTTCAATAGCTAAAGCATAATGTAATGCTAACACCAAAAGGGGTTCCCGCCCCAAAATGGGTTAACTAAGCATTATGTTATACTTTAGCTATTTTTGAAAAATCGTGAAAATGTGGCACAAATCTTTGAATGTATATTCTTTCAGAAGACTTTTTTTTTAATTTCGACGTCAGGCCTAAATGGGTTAAAGCATACAATTATTAAATGTGTTATTTGTCATACCTACCCTGTGCAATTTGTGATATTGAAGCCTATATAAACCAAACCCGACAGCCCTAATCCCTGCACGGTCAACTTTTAACCTAAATTGAGTTGTTGACAGACACCAATACGCCCTTTTTTAATTGCCACTGTGGTTTCTGAGAGATGTCCAGAATCCACATTTTTAGCAATGTTGTAGCGATGCTATTGGAAATGAATGGGCTCAGTTAGCCTTGACCCTGCTATACTTCTATAGCGTCCTCGTTCAGGCCACAGCCGTCTTTGAACTCATGCCTTCATTATGATCTGAATCTGAACTGCACACCTGTGCCAGTAGTGTAGTGGCATGACAAAGAGCAAAGCCAAATTACTGTTCTGTTTCGGCTATTATAGGCAGTTTGTCTGTGTGGAGGAGGAGGAGGTGCCATGTGTATCCTTAAGTGAACATGAACTGTCAACCCTCTTATATTTGTTTCCTTGTCAAATGAATTGTAATTTGTGGATTCATAATTCAACCGAGTCAGTCGAGATCACAGATTTCACAGTGCCACGCCAGACTTTCCGGTCCTTCATTGCCATCCTCTAGCGATGACATCAGGGAACAACAGTTTTCTACCTCTGGTCTGCTTTGAGGCAGGACTCCAGAGAAGAAGGGAAGATATAACCTCATTGTCAGCTCTGTAAGCAGTGGCCGGCAAACTGTGTTCTTCTGGATCGGACTAGTGAAGAAACACGGGGAAGGTTGCATACACACATCACCACTTCAGCCCTATTTAAACTTTGGCTATTTGAAAATAGCCGATCCACTTGCAGATCTGCTTTTTTTCTGAAAATGTGATAACTTTTTCCACCACTGGCTCCAGTACAGCATGTCTGACTGGCTCCAGTACAGCATGTCTGACTGATGTCCAGTACAGCATGTCTGACTGCTTGTCTTTGTGTTCTTTATCTTGTCCGGTGTTTCCTGTTATTCAGCGATTAGCCCATTTGGACCTGGAGGACACATCTGTGTCGCCTTAGCTGGCTTGTAAGAACTTTAACCATTGTTTTAAACTTTAGCTGCAGAAAAATAGCAGATCTACAAGCTCATAGCGCGGCACTCGGTGCCGCGCTATGAGCTTGTAGATCTGCTATTTTTTGAATTTGTATTGAAAATGTGTGCAAATCTTTATATATATATTCTTTCCCAGCGAACGTTTTTAACTCAAATCCTTGCTTCTGGGGACGGTGCCGTGTCATTTTACATGTCATTTTGGGTGTCCTTGACATGAAACCGTTTGAGAACCACTCACGCTGTACATAGAAACATAGGTTTTTCAGAAAACTGTCAGGATTTAGACAGACATTTTGTAGAATCCGGTGTGAGGTCTCCATGGGTTAGTGTGTGGTGGACGGAGGAGGAGGTGGTTCTTCCCTGGGAATGATCTCCCTGCTGCCTGGACGCGGTCCCTCATCTCATGATGAGCTGCAAGCGCCGTCACAGGCTGGTGTTGCCCGGTTGTTGTTGTTGTTGTTGTTGTTGCAGAGAGAAACAGGCAAACATGTCTACGAAAAGAAGCCCGAAATAAGCTACTTACTAGGCCACATGAGTGCACGCACGCACGCATGCACACGTTCTATAAGGTCACAATGTGAGCTTGTGGATCTAATCTGCTATTTCAATATGATCTTTGGAAATATTTGGAATATTTTTTAATACATAATATTATTTTTAACAGCTCAAATGTTGTATGGCTTCAGATGGGGGGGGGGGGGGCTACGGGCCAAATGCATGTATTCATTTGGGTGTCCTTGACATGAATGTAATTTGAGAAACACTGGCTAAAACAACATTAGGAAGCAAGCCGAAATAAGCCCCCAAAAAAGAGGAAAAAAGAAGAAAAAAATACCCGCAACTACCAATATTTACAAGTGAAGTCACTTATAATAATCAGACATGGCAACAATGTTCAGAATGGGTTGGTCATAACCAGGGAAATGACTAATGAGGGCATTGCGTATTTGCGTCTGTAAACAAAATGCACCTAAACCTCTGTCTCCACCTCTCCTCTGAGGCTGCCCCTCTCATCACATTTGGGTAGAGATATAACCAAACGGACTCGTATAAGGGTTCATTCCGAGGGTCTTTATCTCTCAAAAGTTACAAATGGACAAAAGCGACTGAGCGTCTGTTTATTTTTTCACCCGTGTGATTGCCCATAAGCCTCCCTTCTCTCCTGAGAGGGTACAAATGTAACCACCTGATCGGAATGAGCCTGATTGGCACTAGCGGAGTCATAAAGTAAGCTTCAGTCACTATGCCAACTTCTTCTCAGCATGTTGCTCTGTTACATTTAGTTATTGCGGGTCTGACCGTGTGTGTGTGTGTGTGTGTGTGTGTGTGTGTGTGTGTGTGTGTGTGTGTGTGTGTGTGTGTGTGTGTGTGTGTGTGTGTGTGTGTGTGTGTGTGTGTGTGTGTGTGTGTGTGTGTGTGTGTGTGTGTGTGTGTGTGTGTGCGTGCGTGCGTGCGTGCGTGCGTGCGTGCGTGCGTGCGTGCGTGCGTGCGTGCGTGCGTGCGTGCGTGCGTGCGTCTATGCACATGTATAAGAAACTGAATGAACACACTGCAGCTCTTAATGCCAGTGAATCAGGTTAGCCGTGGTGTCAATTAGGTTCAAGCGTGCGCGTTTATATGCTGTACGTAGACCATCCCCGTGTGTGTGTGTGTGTGCGCGCGTGCACGCGCTAGTGTGTGTGTTCCACTTCCATGACAGGAAGTCCGTTGTTTATGTAATATGTTTAATGTAGCAGACATAATGACTTCTGTATAATTGCCTGGACTGGTCACATGAAAGTCATAACCAACACCTTAGGGTCAACGCAGATGGAATTGTGTTTTGTGTTTCGGGGGAAGGCGAGAGATAGAGAACTCTTTCTCTATCTCTAGAGGATGGGATGCGGGCATGCCGGCATCTCTCACGAACGTGGGTCAATATAGAGACTATACGGTAATGCTTAATATTTTAAAGGTATGCATATAATATACCGGATGATCCCGGAAAGGTTAAGTGAGATTAGCTTTTATCTTTTCCGGAAGTTACATGCTAAGCTTTTGGACTTAAGCCAGATTTATACTTCGCCGTTGCGGCGTCGTTTTCCCCGTGCCGCCGCTGGCGGGAAACAGCCGATCTACAAGCTCACGGCTACGCGGCACATTGTGCAACTCGTATAGACCGTCTATTTTCGGCACAGGGCAGCCACCGTATACGTTATACGACAGAGCATATTAGATTTAGGCATTAGGGAGAGATTCAGTGAAGCCGGGGGTGGGGGGGGGGGATTCCTGGCTGCACCGTTTGACTGGCAGGCTCGGATTCCACCACACACGTTTACCGCTTGGCCTCGGTCCAAGTCGGATAACACAGCGGGGTGGTTTGAAGTCAAGAGCCCCTGACTTCCAGCCATCCCTCCCTCCCCCTCCCCCCTCCTCCCCACCCCGTCTGATTCTGAGATGCACTCTAGGAGGTGGAAGTCTCTCATTGGGGCTTCAGATGCACTTGATTCCCCGGGGGAAGAAGTATAGGGTCCTCTCTCTCCGACGTGGCTGCTAATTACTCGGCTTTGTCCTCAGCACCAGGTCAAGCATGTTGCCTTGCTACACAGAGCTCCTCTCGCTCCAAGAGAACGGGCCTTTGGAGGATGGAGGGGGGGGGGGGTTGTGGGGGGGGGGAGGGGGGTGGGTGGGGTCAGTGAAAAAACGGAAGAATGTTAATCTCCCCTTCTGTGGAAAAGTCCTAATTCTTGTTGTCTAGAACCCGGCTGCTTCTATTAAAAGGGATGGTCTAGTCGAGTGTCACTAAACTGTGTGTGTGTGTGTGTGTGTGTGTGTGTGTGTGTGTGTGTGTGCGTGTGTGTGTGTGTGTGTGTGTGTGTGTGTGTGTGTGTGTGTGTGTGTGTGTGTGTGTGTGTGTGTGTGTGTGTGTGTGTGTGTGTGTGTGTGTGTGTGTGTGTGTGTGTTTGTGGGAAGTGGTTGAAGGCGACGGGTTGGGGTGAGGGGTTTCAGAGATCTTACGGTCCTGGCAGCGGGCCCGAAAACAGAAGTTATGGTTCTGACACTAGTGCTACTGTTCACATCCAGTGACAAAAGGCACTCGCAGACGGACGGAAAGGGAGGTGTGAAATGGGCCGTGGAGAATATTTATCCAAAAAAAACACACATCGTGCCGCCCCTCCCCTCCCCTCCCGGGCTTCACAGTACCAGAACACTGTGGGATTTATTTTTCACTTTTACAGTATTTTTCACTTTTTTGGTTTTTTTTTTGTATTCTTTTGTAATGTAATTCATTGCTCTTTTTTATTGCTGCCATCTCATGGGTCCAGCCCATGCTGTCTGGCTAACCAGACCCATAAAGATCTGAAAACAAAGTGAACTTAAACCCCCTTAAAACTCTCGACAGTCTCTTTTTGAAGTTCGAAACCTTCATTTCATACTGTAGTTTTGAGGTGACTCTGTGTACCACCCATACATCCAGTTGTTCCAATGACCTACAATGCTATTAAGTTACAGTAAAACTATATAAAACGTTTAATCGTTAACTTTCTTCAGTGAATAAAACGCTATTTTGAGTACAATATAACTGAAGTGGTTGCAGACTTGCAGTTGGTCTGCTTGCTCTTCATTTGAGAGAAATGTAGGTCATGCGTTTGAGTAAAATAAATGGTAAATGGTGCATTTATATAGTGCCTTTATCCAAGGCGCTTTACATAGATTGTGCATTTACATTCACCCATTCACGCACACATTCACACACCGATGGCGGCGGAAACCATGCAAGGCACCAACCTGCACATCAGGAGCAATTAGGTGTTCAGAGTCCTGCTCAAGGACACTTCGACACTAACTCTGGGGGAGCCCGGGTTCGAACTGGCAACCTTGCGGTTACCATCCGGCCACTCTACCGCTGATCCACCGCCACCCCCTGCATGCCGATGCATCACGATGCGATGTCAGCAATGTCTGCTATTTTAGCCATGAGACGTGTTTTGACCAGTATAGCAGACCTTCAAGCTCACAATTAATGCGTCGCATCCGCGATGTATAGGTACCTCGCAGGTACCGTTTGCACGGCGAAGTCTGAAATGGAATCAGGCTTTTATGGTTTCGATGGTGGCAAGTCGATCAGGTCGATTTTCACACTACATTACAGTTTCTTCAAAGTAACGTATGGTGGGCACAGAGCTTTTCCTATATTATGGCAGAATAGCTAGACTTCGAGGAAGCTGGAGGGAGCCAGTATACTGTCAGCAGGTATTATGATGAGCATGTACATTCCACCGAAATACCGATGAAAGATAGGAGGGTATTATATTAAACTATGTGCACATAGCTATAACCCCCGGCTTTCCAGAAGCTGGTGCACCCATTTCCTGTTGATGTTCAGTTGCACCATACAGTACAGTAGCTTCAATTTGATTGGCTTGGCAATTGAACCCGGGATTTGAACCAGCATACTGTATATTTAGACATACAACTTAAAGGATTGTGACTTTAAGCAGGGCTTTGTGAATTCATAAATAGCTGATGTTTTGCAGACGGAAAGGCCCCGACCGACGTCGTTAACATAAAGAAGCACTGATGACTACCACAGTTATCAACTGTGATACGGTATAAATAATACCGTATTATTATTACAATATTATTTGAGCTTTTTATGAAAGCCAGTGGTTCTCAAAGTGGGGTTTGGGGACACCCCTGGTTCCGCAGGTACATCGACAACCAAACAGACCCTTATGGGGCTGTATAAACTCCATTTGGTCCATTTGGTTCCATTTGTGCACACCCCTTTTCCACCGGTTGGTTCCCAGTGGGAACCGGTTCAGTTCTTTGTGGTTCTTAGTCCATGAGCCAGAGCTCCAAAATTGGAACGTTAATTATGAATTGAGTGGGCAAAACCATACCTATATTAGATTGTTATCTCCATGACACTTCCCCAATTGAGTACTTACACGAAGACAATGATTTATTGTATTACAAATTTTACATTTTTAAATATGGAAATGAGGCATTATGTAGGAAAATATGCAAAAAAATAATAGAAAATATGAAAAAGCTACTACTTTGGAAGGGTTATCATGTATTCATTTACTTGTATTGATCCTATAAACAATTTAATATAGGTCTAGTTTTTCCCACCAATTTTGGAGCTCTGGCTCATGGACTAAGAACCAAAAAGAACTGAACCGGTTCCCATTGGAACCAACCGGTGGAAAAGGGGTCTCAGTGTTGCGGGAAATTAGAAAAGTTTGTGACACACTGTACTGTACTGCATATATACAAATGCATGTACGTAACCGCATGTAATTTATTAGCTGCGGCGAAGCTATAACTCCCTTGGAGGTAAGGAGGTGCGGTCAGGCTGTGTTTGCGGAGGGAAGAGCAGAGCTGAGGTCATGTTTGGTTGTGAGTGGCGTCCTGTGCCATGGGCAGCAGCCCAGAGGAGAGCTGGCCTCTGGAGAGAAAACACACACAACATGCTGTAAGTGGGCAAACGTCTCCTCTTAATGGGTGGGATTGAGAGCCGTGTGCCTGTGGCTTCGGATGTGGTCAGCACTATGCAGCACACGGCTTCCCCTGGAGGGTCAGACTGTCAAGCACAGAACACGCTGTGTGATTGAATATATCCCCCCCCCCCAAACATAGTTTCACAGTGTCACTTCTGTACGAGGCAAGACGTATGCTAACGTGTCTGTCTGTCTGTGTCTGTCTGTCTGTCTGTCTGTCTGTCTGTCTGTCTTGTCTTGTCTTGTCTGTCTGTCTGTCTGTCTGTCTGTCTGTCTGTCTGTCTGTCTGTCTGTCTGTCTGTCTGTCTGTCTGTCTGTCTGTCTGTCTGTCTGTCTGTCTGTCTGTCTGTCTGTCTGTCTGTCTGTCTGTCTGTCTGTCCGAGGATTGTCTTGCAAACCGCTGGAACGCTGAAGTTGTTGTTATAGCACGTTTTAAACTTTTGTTGCCAGAGGTAAATATATGCGGTTTACATATTTGTTTGTTTGTCGTGTGCTCCATCGTGAGCCCGAGGTCATTTTGCTTCTGGACAGTGGTAATCTAAAAAGTTACTTCATCCACCGCCCGTCCTCTCTGGACAGTGATTGATTTGATTGATTGATTGATTGATTGATTGATTGGACTGGGTCAATTCGATTTGCAGGTTGTTTATTCGGTTCTAGAGTGGATACGGAAGCGGTGTGTGCGTGCGTGCGTGCATGCATGATAAATACAGGGTTGGTCGGGTGTGAATAACTGAATAACTAGAAATAGTTATACTTTAGCTATTGAAAAATAGCAGATCTACGAGCTTGTAGGTCTGCTATTTTTGAAAAATCGTAAAAATGCGGCACAAATCTTTGAACTATAGGCTATATTCTTTCA
>NC_136797.1:20987084-20997084 GCF_951216825.1 Electrona antarctica
GGGACTGTGTACATGCCATTGAGTGGGTGGGGGGGACATACTGGGGCTGTCAAAGAAGACCTTGTCTATGCTTGTATTATGTGGAGTCTATGGGGGTGCTGTGAAGGTTGCACTGCGTGTGGTGGCAGGGCTTTGTGCTGTCATAATGCTGCTCGACGTGATACGCAAGAGTGTGAGTTCAGTCAGGGCTGCAACCATAGATCATTTTTCTTGCCATTATTTGATGCATTTTTTTATTTTTTATTATTAATCAAATAATTGAGAAGCTTGATTTTTTTCCCAGTGGTTCTCAAAGTTGGGTCCAGGGACCCTCTGGGTTCCTTGAGGGGGTTCCAAATGCACCCTTACCAGTCTATAACTTTGAGGCTGTACAAATAGAACCAAATGGACCCTTTCCGGGTCCTTTTGGTTCCATGTCTATAATCTCAGATATGGGGGTCCTTGACATTACACATTTTGAGAACCACAGTTGACTAAATCGGTCTGATTTACCACTTAAGCCCTATTTCATACAAATCTCCCTCCTTTTTTTAATAATCAATTAAATGGGTTAGTTGGAGCAGCTGCTGCACACAGTGTAACACGCATTGTCTACTGCAGGGGTTCTCAACCCGTGGGTCGCGACCCCTCGGGGGGTCCCCAAATTATTTAAAAAAAAATATATATATATATTTTTTTTTTCCCAAAAATAGCAGACCTACAAGCTCGTAGCGCGCCACTCGGTGGCGCGCTATGAGCTTGTAGATTTGCTATTTTTCAATAGCTAAATTATAACAATGCTTAAAACACCAAAAGGGGTTCCCGCCCCAAAATGGTATAAGGTTATTGTAGCAGTCAATTTATATTGGGGGTCGGGAGGGGGCGGGGCGGGGGTCCCGAGACATTGCCAAAGCATTTCCGGGGGTCCCCGGCCAAAAACGTTGAGAACCCCTGGTCTACTGTACATGCATTGTCTATACTGTACGTACAACGCATGTCACCTGTTCCACAAGCTAACGACGCTCTCCGTTTGCTCCTCTCCTTCACAGTGGACCCAGCGGACCTCTTGAAGATTTTAGATTTCCAAAGTTTACCCGAGGGCGTATCGAGGACGACGGGTTTCTGCTCACATCGGCGGTCAACGAATGGACCCGACGTGGCCTACAGGGTCGCCAAAGACGCCCAGCTCAGCGCCCCCACCAAGCAGCTCTATCCAAGTACGTATCCGTCCGCACGATATACTTCAGTCTTCTTTCAATCAACTCTTCAGCTCCCATTTATTTCTTTGCTGATGCTTTTCCAGTCCCTTTTTCTGGATGAATCCACCTGCTATTCCATGTCGTCGTCCATCTTCCTCTTTGTCCATTTCTGTGTTGTTTTCTCTGATGTGTTTTATTAACTAGCCCTTACCATAGAGTATATAAAGGATAGAGACTGAACTGGCGCGAAGCTCCGCCCCCCCAGCTATTCATGTCAGTGGAAGTTGCTCAGTGGCGTTTTGAAGCACCCGGAAGACTGCCGGAAGTACCGTCTCAGAACGTCTACTTCCGCCACCAAATTTTGGTGGTCAAATGCCGAAGTGCAACCGAGCGCTCAATGTTAAAGCCCAGCTGCACGGGGTTTCCCGGTCATGAATCCACGGGTCCGCCTGTAGTCCCTCCTCCTACCACTAGGGAGGAGAGCTTCAACGTTGAATAGCCTCACTGGCCCCTTGGCCCTTACCCGTTGTGAGATATTGCCCCCCCCCCCCGTGCGTTTTCACATTTTTAATTCACTAATACATTCATTATTATTTTATAATTTGTTAAATTGGAAAAAGGGCTTCGTTAAAACCTCCATATTATTATGGTCAATGCCTGTGTGAAAAGTGGGAGCGATTGGTGCAGGCGGTGAGGAGATACGGCGGTGTTTCTGACAGACAGACAGACAGACAGACAGACACACACACATTCAGACAGACAGACATTGACTGAATTATAGTATGATGATGATGTTTGCCTCCTAGTTTTCACCCTCGCCGCACTCACTTACTTTACTGCACTTGAACATTTCATCCATTTTATTTATTTTATCTCGAGTTTAGAGAGGTTAATTTCTTTTATTGAGATCTCGAGCAGCCATCTGCCTAGGCACGCCTACCGAATCCCATCTGCACAGTGCTGAACGTGCCAGAGCCCAGTGGTGGAAAGTAACTCGGATTTGATTAAAGTTTCTATTTGAGAACACGAGGAAGCAAACAAGCAAAGCATAAAGTACGCACATGAACTGTTTATTTTATTTTATTTGACCACTTAAAGCCTCGACCTCTTAGAGAAACAGACTTGAGAAACTGTAATCGGCAGTGCTTTTCCATCTACCAAATTAAATAAATCTCTTTGCAAAAATAGCCGATCTACAAGCTCAGAAAGTGTAAATTGGCCATTTTCGGGTGAACGTTCCCCTCAGAATAGACATGCTGCGGCTCATGGTTAACTACTTAAGCTGTGATATAAAAAAATCACACCTGTGTGAAGTGAGGGGCGCTCTTATCATCGTACATCATCATGACGCGACATGCCGATTTGCTCAGACACATGCGGCGTAAATTCTCCTTTCATTGTCAATGGCAAATGGACAAAAAGCTGTATATAGGAGTGGCTAGCGCCCACTAAAAAATGGGCCCGTGGGTCCATTTGGTTCTCTTTGTACACTCCTCCATTTGTTCCTGTTTTATACTCTCCTCCTGCTCAGACCTATCATCCCCCCTACATTCTCCCCGCCTTTTTCCTTTTTTTACGACAGTCTTGACGCGTTTTAGTGGCGTGTCTTATGACGCGCTATAACCTCCATGTTACTAACTGCCTCTGCTATGTAAGGGGCCTTGACCTCTGGCCAACCCTGTGACCTTCCACCCGAGGCCACAATAAAAAAAATGAAAGAAGGGAGGAGCGTAATGTTTTAACACCACGGGCTGAGAAAGAAGTCGGGTCTGTTGCCCTACTTTCCTCAGCTCCATAGGTAGCTGCTTTTATTGCTCATGATGATATCACACGTTTGATGTCACTGGGGCTAATAAATTGTAGTCGTGGAAGTTGGGTGGGCCACATCTGGTTTTTGCACCTATATCCACCCTCCCCGCCTCCCTCCCCACACGCACACACACACACACGCACACACACACACACGCACGCATGCACGCACGCACGCACGCACGCATGCATGCACCATGCACGTATAGCCTAAGTACGCACGCACGCACACACAGGTACAAGTGCACAGGCACAGGCACAAATTACTCATGTTCCCCTCAAGGGACACTCACACACTATATATTAGGGCTGCTCAACTAAATATATATATTTTTTAAGGGGCATGAAACCCTACGCTGGTGTTGTATAGTTTGTTTTCCAGTTCAGGTTCAACTACAGCAGATTAAAAAAAAAACTTGACAGGCTAAGTAACAGCTGCAGATAATGAAATTAACAATGGGTGTGTCCAGAGTCATCCAGGGTGTGCCCAATGAGCCAAGCATAGACAGTGGTCAACACAGTATACTGTCACCTTGACACGCCTAAATCACACCCCCATCATTCATTGTATCAGCAGCAGCTGTGTTGCTTATGTCACAGTGTACTCTAAGTTCAGTCTTACTCCTTCTGTATCTTCTTTACTTTACCTACAAACTACACAGTCAACCTATAGGGTTTCAACCCTCTAATTCCACTAATAGTCATAGGAATTTGTCCAACAATTTACAATTTAGGCATTTAGCAGACGCTCTTAATCCAGAGCGATTTACAACAAGCAAGAAGAAAACCATGGCAATACATCACATACATAAAAAGTAGTTGTCATGAAACATGCGTAAGCTAAGAACGTAACAGTGGAATATCTATATAATGAAACTTATATAAACGATACATACTATACTATACTATACATATATACTATAAAGTGCTATGACTACATAAAATGCAATTCTAGTGCTGTCTACGTAACATGCTATAAGTCCAACTAATCGATCAGTTGATTTTGATCAATAACGCTGTACAGTTGTGTTTGCTGCATATAATCGTACAGAGAGCAGCCGAACAGGACATTCTCATGTTGGCTATGGAAAGTTCCAGACTGGTAGACGAAGGACGGGTTGTATCTGTCTGTATGATGTGCATGGCAAAAGCATAAAGATAACAGACTAATCAGATCATAACAAAGTCAGATTACCCGTAGTTTATTTATTATTAACAATGAGAGGACATCCCTACACTATACCTACACTGTACATACATACATACAGTACATTTCTCACTCTCGCCATTCATTTTTGTCGGATGTCGGGTGGAAACCATGTATGTTATAAAAAGTTATAAAAACGGAGATATGAGGTTGGGGGGGGGGGGGTTAGGGGGGTGCTGGGTTCCACTTTTCCCTCGTTCTGTTTGTGCTGACGTGGCCGTGGTTGAGTCTACTGTTCACTGCTTCACAGCAGCATTCTTCTCTTCTCTTCTCTTCTCTTCTCTTCTCTTCTCTTCTCTTCTCTTCTCTTCTCTTCTCTTCTCTTCTCTTCTCTTCTCTTCTCTTCTCTTCTCTTCTCTTCTCTTGGTTGATTCCCATTACCCTTTTACCCCACCCAACACACGCTTGCACGCACGCACGCACGCACCTGGATGTCATCTTGTTCTTGAATTCCGCCGCCGAGCAATGTTTCAAACTCTTTATGTTTTCTCTTCTGACTGAGATACCAATGGGCCAGACGGTATATTCCGCACAATGTGCCCTTCTTAATTTCTTCACCGTTTATGCAATAAGTTGTCTTTCGCTGACGAGCTCAAATTAAGTGAAATTGGTTAATGTTCAGTAATGTGAAGAATGCAACGTTGTGAAAGTTGCTAAAAGTGGGACACAAACTTCGACAGTCAGCCGGCCACGTCAGTAAACGCGTGTAGGCCACGTGTCGCGGTGTTTCTTTTCAGCGGAGGCTCGCATTGGGGTTTGCGTTCGGGGCTTCGGAAGACCTTTGATCTGCGTCTCCTTCAAGGGGCTTAAAGGCAAAAAAAGAAGCCGCAAGGCTGTGCCGTGCGTAGCCCTGCATGTCCTCTCATGCACTCCAAAACACTCGCTCTGTTGACTTTGAACTACCGTAAGGGGAGAAGCAACACGGTGGCTCTGTTTGGATACACGGATACTATAATTGCATACGTCGTGCATGCAGAGTGCTACTCCACTGCGTCCGAAATAACAGTCTGTGATATGATACAAAACAGAACGGAGGGCTTCTTAAGAGGCTCCACGTTGTCCTACAGATTGCAGACTTCACTGTCAGGGGGATTTTTAGACTGGCCGTAGAAACCCTGTAGTTACGTCATGTTTTAGACTGGCCGTAGAAAACCTGTAGTTACGTCATGTTTTAGACCGGCCGTAGAAACCTTGTAGTTACGTCATGTTTTAGACTGGCCGTAGAAACCCTGTAGTTACGTCATGTTTTAGACTGGCCGTAGAAAACCTGTAGTTACGTCATGTTTTAGACCGGCCGTAGAAAACCTGTAGTCACGTCATGTTTTAGACTGGCCGTAGAAAACCTGAAGTTACGTCATGTTTTAGACTGGCCGTAGAAACCCTGTAGTTACGTCATGTTTTAGACTGGCCGTAGAAAACCCTGTAGTTACGTCATGTTTTAGACTGGCCGTAGAAAACCTGAAGTTACGTCATGTTTTAGACTGGCCGTAGAAAACCTGTAGTTACGTCATGTTTTAGACTGGCCGTAGAAAACCTGAAGTTACGTCATGTTTTAGACTGGCCGTAGAAACCCTGTAGTTACATCATGTTTGCGACCGGCCGTAGAAAACCTGTAGTTACGTCATGTTTGCGACCGGCCGTAGAAAACCTGTAGTTACGTCATGTTTTAGACTGGCCGTAGAAACCCTGTAGTTACGTCATGTTTGCGACCGGCCGTATAAAACCTGTAGTTACGTCATGTTTGCGACCGGCCGTAGAAAACCTGTACTTACGTCATGTTTTAGACTGGCAGTATAAACCTGAAGTTACCTCATGTTTGCGACCGTCCGTAGAAAACCTGTAGTTACGTCATGTTTTAGACTGGCCGTAGAAAACCTGAAGTTACGTCATGTTTGCGACCGGCCCTTGCGGCTTCGTTTAGTTCACCTCGTCATTAAGAAGAAGACGAACGTCTAATATGTTCCACAAGGCTGCATGAGCTCATTAGATCCCTTTGCTCCGTTTCTTGGCCTTCGCCCATAACAACATTTTGCTGTGGAGTTACGACCTTGGCCTTGAGCCTGAAGACACTGTAACTTCCTGTACCCATTATGCCTCGCCCGCTGTGCGGCCGGTGTCGAAAGCAGCCGATCTCCAAGCTCACGGCGCGGCGCGACGCGACGCGTTGTGAAGCTTGTAGATCGGCTGATTACGAGCGATGACACGATTACGAGCCGCGGTAGTGCGTGACGGGCGCTTTTGATCGGACCGGGGGGGAAACATGCTGGCCCGTGACCGCCGTTGCCACAGACTACAGTTTATAATGATGTGTTGGAAGAGTGCGAGACATGCAATCATTAGGAAAACATTTTTTGGAAGAGATGATTCATTTGAAGCCTCGCAGACACGACGACGGGGACACGGGGAGGGACACAGACAGAAGGCTTCTTGTGGTCGACGCGTGATACCTTCCGTCTGTAAAACGAAAGGAAGTGGGCTTCTGTGAATGTTCAAGTGGTTTTCTACATTTCCCCCCACGTCTCTCCTCCGCGTTCCACGGCTCAATTATCCCTGTTTGCGGCGCCGTGTTCGATTGATCTTACATTTTGCTGTGTTTCACTCCATCATTTTGATTGATCTTATTTTATGACGAGGTCTCAAAGTTTCCCCACACACATAACCACAGTATGTACACACTGTCTTCCCCCATGTACCACAATTTACAATTTACGCACTCTTATCCAAAGCCACTTATACAAGTGTGAGATCAATAAAGAAAGTATGGCTAAACATCTAATCTGTCTAAACAAACATATATCTAACGTTTGTGGTCACACACATAATCAAATCTAAATAAACCAGAACACGTGACCCAACATAGCTCAACATAGACCCCCTCAGAAATGAGATTACAACTAAAGGGGCTTCCATTTGGACAGAAATCTGAATCACGGCGCAGGAACTCGCATCTATCGGACAAGAAGCGATACACGGGACGCAGTACAGCGAACGGTGCAGTGCGGTTCAGTACAACTATCGTTTCTCTAAAAAGAGACACACTGTAGTTGAAGCCTTTGGGTGAATTATCGGGGGAATTCCATGGGAGTTCTTTAGCCGACCCCCCTCTCATGTTGGGCTTGTTGCAGTGGATTAATGCCAATGTCAGCACAACAAGCAGCAAGGAAAGAATGATGCATTGCAAGTCACTAGAAGGAGTCACTAGAAGGGGGGGGGGGGGGGGGGGCTTTGAGTTGGGGGTCTTGACCACGGTGAGGACTGGCTGTATAGCGTGGGTGGTCCTGAATACATGCAACACCCTGTTGTAACATGATGTTTCAGGATGCTACAACCTTAAAGTCACCCAATATGTTCAACCTATCTTCATATAATTTGTCCTCACTAACGCTCATGATAAAATTGGTAAAATAAATCTACTCATTCTGTGTCTCATACGACTTCAGAATCCCGCCTGGCACCTATACCGCAGTGGCATCATCGATAGGCTTTTGATTTTATTTTAAGATTTGTATTCATGCGAGAACAATGGCTTCCATTATTTTATAGCATGCAAACTGCTTGCTGTTATGGAAACATTTAGTTTTTCACTATAATACAAAGACATATCCGTTAGCATTGACTCACTGCGCACGCACGCACGCACGCACGCACGCACGCACGCACGCACGCACGCACGCACGCACGCACGCTCGCGCACTCTTAGCCATGGGGAGAATACCAATCCAAGTCGTGTACCCGAGTTAAATGAACAAAACCGATTTTTATCGTTCACGAAGGCCTCTCTCCATCTTCGTCACGCGAGTTCCATTACAGCATGGTGGTCCCTCGCGGCACGCCGCGGCACCGTTTTTGTCCTCCCTTTTGGTCGCGACAGACAGAATGACCGCATTTCTGTCTCAATGCAGCCTCTCGGGGCTCAACACCTGGGCTCATGAATGCTGACACGTGGTGGTGGTGGTGCCAGGCGAGCTGTCCGTCCGTCCGTCCGTCTGTCCGTCCGTCCGTCCGTCCGCACATGGCAGTCTTTTCCCCCCAGAGCTCGGGGGGGCTTTTCTCCCAGAGCTTCCTGTGTATGGTCGTGGCTGCGCCGGGGGGAGTATTAGTGGGGAGCAGATGTCAGGAGGAGTTAAGACGGAGGAATATGCCGGCGCAGCGAAAATGGAGCTGCAGTGGCAAACCACACTCGCCCTTAACCGCCTCTACCCCCCCTCTCTAACCAGTGAGTGAGTGAAGCCTATACAGGGCTATTAACTCTAATGGCTGTCCCACAGACCTGTCCAACGGAAAACTCAATCAAGCCCACACTGTGTGTGTGAAATCACGGCGAACAGTGTGCGAGTGGAACCAAATTAACTCTTAACTTGATTCTTGATTGATTTACGAACGTGAATCACAGCATCTATATTCCGGGGGGGGGGGGGACATTGGGCGAAGATTGCCGATCTACAAGCTCACAAGGTAGTGCGCTTGTAGATGGACGTGTTGTAAGATTGTCGATCTGCTGTTTTCAGCAAATATATAAGTGAAAAGTCACTGGTGGCCTATAGAGCGCGTGGGGTTTAAGAAGTTAGTTAATTCCATTATTTCAGTAGACAGGAAACACTAGCTTGCGTCTTATTGGTCGGCTGAGCTGCCAGGAGGAGGAGTCTCGTCGTGTGATAGGCTGTCATTCCCATACTTTTCCCCGTCTGACAGCGGGAGAGGAGAGGTGGTGCCAAGGTAAATCTGAGTGCTACTGGAGACACAACCATTCCATTCCCACGCACTCACGCACGCATGAGCGCACGCATGAGCGCACGCATGAGCGCACGCGCGAGAGCACGCAGGCTCACCTACACGAGATCATGCGTGCGCGCGAGCACGCATGCGCACCTGCACACCACACACACACTCATTTTCCTCATTTTCCAGATAAATCATCGTGGCCACACTGCCCATAAAGCTACATAAACAGGTGATCCCTGGTGTTCAGCTCACACACACTGTCTGCTGAGTACAGCGTGAATGTGGCGGGCCAGACAGTGGCGGTTTGGAGGTCTGTTGAGACGTACATTCCTCGGGCGACACACGATCCCCCCACAATGCGCGCGCACACACACACACGCACACGCACTCGCACGCACACACACACACCGCATGCACGCGTACTACTAACCCTAGCCCACTTTGACATTAGACTTCACTCGAGCAAAGCAACGAGTAAGAGCTCAAGGTTGTTTATTGTTACCTTTATCTTGTGTACAGGTACATACTGTAAGAGTAAAACATATGTTTGCTTGCCTTCCTTCAGACAATGCAGCAGTATATAATATAACAGCAAACAGCAAACACAGCAAAACACAGCAGACAAATGGATAGCATATAAGAGTGCAAAAATAGAATATCATATGTACATGTGCATGTTTTCCTTGTTTCCTTCCAAAGTTAGGCGACCTTTTTTAGTGTAGCTTTTAGATCAGGCTTTATGGTTATAGAAAGCTCTGCAGACCCGGGTGCTGGACAAACAATGATTGACTATAGAAATATTATAATGACCAGCTCCATGTGTGTGGCTGTTATAGGTTTCCTTGTCTACCGGGAATTGCAACGTGTAAAATATGTATTTTGACAGCCCCCCCTCCCCCCTCTCCTTACGTCAGTGCAATGGAGTGCCTTTCACCCCTTAGCGTGACCTCTGACTTCTCTGTCTACATCTACACAAGTCCTGTCTTGCTTCTATAGTGACAGAAACTACATCACATGCTTCTATAGTGACAGGAACTACATCACATGCTTCTATAGTGACAGGAACTACATCACATGCTTCTAT
>NC_136797.1:21002084-21019584 GCF_951216825.1 Electrona antarctica
TCAAATGTATTAATCTAATGGAGTTACATCATATGAAGGTAACCACCACATAACCCGAAACCTCTGCCAAAGTGTCCTATAGCCTTTCGACAGTGCATGTGTGGACCTAACCTGACTCCGCCAGATGGGGCAGCAGAGAGTACACTGGGTTCCCCCCTCCTGCTTGAGAGTTCCCAGATGGGAGCAGGAGGGGGGAACCCAGTGTACTCTCTGCTGCCCCATCTGGCGGAGTCAGGTTAGTGTGGACCCTCATCGGTTCCAAATAATAATAGTTTTCTGGAGTTCAAAACTGTTGTTGGACACACCCCATGGTGGGGGGGAGGGGGGGGTACAACCCCCCAGGTAACAGTGCTTGTCCTCTTTGGGCTGCTCTGTGTCTCTCAAAGCGTTTTCTGTATCCCCTATATCTTCAAATTGCATAGTAAAGCAGCAGGTCGGTCGGTCGGGATAGTGCAGCTTATTGTCATGTATCAGCCGGGAACACACGTGGGAGAGAGTCTGACCCGGTTAACAATGCGCTATAGACCCCCTGGGAGACGGATCGGGGAGCGCCACGCCTATACCATCAGGTCGCAGTACTTAACCCGCACGACTTGCCGCGCCCCAAGCCGTGCTACTCGTGCGCCGAGTCGGCGGTGCCCGGGGGATCGAACCCGGGTTCTACCGACCGAGATAACCGGACACACACATAGCACGCCGACGGGGAAGCGAGGTATAGTTCTTATCATCCGCCTGAAGAATCGGTTCCCTTTTTTTCTTTCAGTCGCCCATGGCGTGTTTCCGACACATATTGGCCCGTTTTGCCTTCTCTGTGGTGTTTGGTCAACCCGCCCCGCGGGCAGGGGTGGAGATCTCCCTCTGCCCCGCTGAGCTTCCGTTCATTCATACGGCGGTTTCCTCAGGAGATTGGGACATCTAGGCGTAGCGATCTCGTGAAGCATGTACGAGGCGACGCGGATAAGGGTGAACCCTAGCCAGACAACTATGATGGCCACGATAGAAAGGACGGCTCCGCTTAGCCACGGCTCGTTTTCCCACGACGACATGACACCGGATAATCGTGTTTTTAACCTTCTCGACGTGATGCGTTCGTTCATCCGACGGTTTGCTTTTATACTTTGTATTCATTGTTTGTGTTACGCAATGTTTGTGTTTACACAGACACTCAAGATTGACTTGATTCATTGTCAATGACATTTAATGTTTGTGTTGGGACAAAGAGTTTACACACACACACACACACACACACACACACACACACACACACACACACACACACACACACACACACACACACACACACACACACACACACACACACACACACACACCAAAAGCTGGACATTTGGCGGCCCCTAAAAAATCACACCTGTGTGAAGTGAGGGGCGTTCTTATCATCATGCATCATTCATCAATAACATCACATTCCGTGCTCAACCAATCAAATCATCACAAATGTCATTCCGGCCAATCACCTTTGGCGACTTCACTTTTCTGCCCTGCACTTTTATCTTCAATATGTATACTTTGCTCAGCCAATCAAATCATCGCCATGGGGTGATCACTGATCAGTCAATCCCAAGCCAATGTTTGTGTTCACACACAGCGGCCCTCAATAAAATCACACTTGTGTGAAGTGAGGGGCGCCCACTGTATTTATATCGCCACATTACATGACATCTTATGTCGACACTGTGCCTATTTACTCAGACACTATGACGTAAAATCTCCATTTTTTGTCAATGGGAATTTAATGTTCGTTTAAGACGAAGTTTGTGGACTGTTTGGTAACTGAAAGCTGGATGTAGGAGGGGTGCTTAGCGCCCCTCAAAATAATCCATAGACTTGGCTTGCACATGACGTAATCTTCAAAAGCCATGCATTGGAGGGGCTATAGCGCCTCTAAAACCCCCCCACAAAAACAAGTACAGTTTGTAACTCTCCTCCATTCCTCCGTGGCAGCGGTGGCCGAACGGTTTGCGGAGCGGTCTTGATACCGGAAGGTCGCCAGTTCGTATCCCCGGACCGGCACGTTAAAATTACCACCGCTGAAGTGCCCTTGAGCAAGGCATTGAACCACTACCATGAAATGTTCTATGAGCAGGGCCTGGCTGTAAACAAGTATATGATGCTTAGTCCAGTTACCCTGGGTAAATATAGTAACTTTGCTTTGCTTTGCTTTGTTCCCTCCTCCCTCCCTCCCTCCCGCGCAGCTGACGTGTTCCCCGAGGACTTCTCCATCTTGGCCACGGTGAAGCCCAAGAAGGGCAGCCAGTCGTTCCTGATGTCCGTGTACAACGAGCAGGGCATCCAGCAGCTGGGCCTGGAGGTGGGCCGCTCGCCGGTCTTCCTGTACGAGGACCACACGGGGAAGCCCAGTCCCGAGGACTACCCGCTGTTCCGAGGAGTCAACCTGGCGGACGGGAAGTAGGTGACGCATGCACGCTACGCACGCACGCTACGCACGCTACGCACGCACGCATGCTACGCAAACGCACGCACGCGCGCTCCTTTCCTTTTTGCAGTTTTCATTGACATCCGTTGTGCTTAACCCATTTTGGGGCGGGAACCCCTTTTGGTGTTAGCATTATGCTATGCTTTAGCTATTGAAAAATAGCAGACCTACAAGCTCGTAGCGCACCACCGAGTGGCGCGCTACGAGCTTGTAGGTCTGCTGTTTTTGTAAAAATCGAAATATCGAAAAGATGGAGTACCGTGATTTTTTTCCCACCCTAAAACTCCCACCCTAAAACATGATCATCAGCTATTAGCCTATTATTATATGACGCGGAAGATTTTTTTCAAGAAAGTGTACAGTATTTGTTAAAATGTCGTTTTTATGTGGACACCTCACCAGTTCATTAAGTATGCCTTTGCCTGGTGGATGGTGATGGGTGGTGATCCACCTGAACTGAAGCCGCACGGTCCACAGCTGTTGTTGTATGATAAAGGGGGAGGGGTTAAGGGAGGGGATGATATTGTGATGTCACTATATCACTGTTTTTTTTTCATTGGCACCACACCAAGGGGGTCTAATGAAGTACCGTCACCTCATAAACACATGAAAAACTGGAAAAAATACAAAAATCACGGCACTCCATGAATCTTTAAGTCCCTACATTTGTACAGAACTGTACGCTAGTCATAATCTGTCAGTCTTTACATAAATATGTACATATACGCTAAAGCATAATCATATGGCATTATGTCAGTCTTTACTATACATTTGTACACTAATCAGAAGGCATTTGTCAGTATTTACATTTGTACAGAACTGTGCTCATCATAAGGTACCTTTCAGTTTGTACAGAACTGTACACTACATCCTCCTTCAAAGGGCCTCGTCATATCCCGACTGTGACAAGACTATAATCATGTTAATTATGATACTATCGGGCAGCATCAGGGCTGTTTATTGCAGACAGTGAACTTTTTTTTTTTTTTTTTCACAGCATGACTCTGTAAAGAGACAAGGCATCTGTAAATATGTCTGTGAGTCTATAAAGGGCTCCATTTTCGTCACCGCTAAACCCCTTATCCCTAAACTTCTTTGCCTTTTTTTACTATTTTGCAAATCACTTTTGAATAGTTAAAATGGCCAGTCTACAAGCTCACAACGTGTCAATGTAGATTGGCTAGTTGAACTATTCAAAAATGTTTTTCAAAATAGTAAAAAAGGCAAAGAAGTTCTCAGAATCAGTTGAGAAACAAGATAATCCAATTGTGTCCAAACTGAGAGGAATGCCTCTCTGCTGCTCGCTAAGCTACGGCCACCCCTTGCCCCAAATTTGCCCACATTCCGAATCGTTCTCCTCATCGATAACGTCACACACATGTGACTGATTGAGTCACACAGGCTGGTCACAAGAGGTCCACGTGAACATCGCAGCCAGGCCGCTTTTAGGCCCAGTGTTTATTTGTTTTACGCGCCTTCCTCTGTAATCAGAGAACCGTGTGTGTGTGTGTGTGTGTGTGTGTGTGTGTGTGTGTGTGTGTGTGTGCGGGCATCTCTAGATGGGTTTTATTTACGTGTCGAGACGGATACCAGCACCTGTACCAGGTGCTGGTATCCCATCTAGGCTCGCACACGCGTTCTCGAGTACTTGTTAACCCCATTTCCACCTAAGTTCGATTCTACAAATGTCTTCTAAAAATCGTGACAGTTTTCAGAAAAACCTAGGTTTCTTTATCAGTGGTGCTCACACTATATATCATGTCAAGGACTGACCCGCCTGAATGATATATATTTGGCCGCCGACCCCCCCATCTCAAAATAGGTCGTTCCAGAGACCTCTCCAGAAGCAAAGATTTGAGTTAAAAGCGTTCAACTGGGAAAGAATATAATTACGTTCAAAGATTTGCGCCACATTTTCAAGATTTTTCCAAAAACAATAGCAGATCTATACAAGCTAGATCTGCTATTTTTTCAACAGTTTGAAATGATGGTTAAAAGTGGTTAAAAAGCTAAAGCGACACAGATGCGTCCTAACTGGGTTTAACCCATTTTGGGCGGGAACCGCTTTTGGTGTTAGCATTATGTTATGGTTTAGCCATTGAAAAATAGCAGCCCTACAAGCTCATAGCGCGCCACCGAGTGGCGCGCTATGAGCTTGTAGGTCTGCGATTTTTGAAAAATCGTGAAAATGCGGCACACATCAGGCCCAAATGGGTTTAAGATAGTCATGAATGAGGCTTTTACCTCACTTGACAACAACGCAGGCACGCCGGCAGAAGCTGGCCAGGCTGCATGCGCGCCGTTATAGTTGCACTGGAGCAAGAGCTGAGACCGCGTCGTCGACTCGGCAGCGCCGCATGAGTTGCATTCCGATAGGGTTACCATTTACCAATAATGTTTTATAACAACAGTAAAACGGGCAACACTTAATAGCTTAATAGTATAGCTTAACGCTAATAGCTATTAGCTAATGCACACTTCCTGTGCTCACGCCTCAGGCTCATCGCGCGAGATGCATTGCGTTTCTTTTAGAATGGCAGATGATAACTTTGTATACGGCTAATTCATTAGGGCTGCCATTTTTTCTCTGTGATGTCGTAAGCACTTATTTCTGCTCTGTTGTATCGTCAGTCTTGCCTGCTGAAAATGACGGCTCGCATCCTTGTAGGACTTGTGAACTTGATCAGACCTTTGAACCCCATCCTCCTAGTATACGGTATTTGAACTTGGGGAGATATGCACTCCTTCCTAATGCATCAAAATAGACGAGATGAACTGCTGTTTTTATCTGATCATGCTGGTCATGCTTATTGTTATGACATGAATTCCTCTAGTTTTTTGTAGGATCGAGCATTTTTTTGTACTTCTTATTTTATTCTTTTATGAACTCATGCTGTCTTTAACTATAGGAGAAAAACACACACACATACACACACACACACACACACACACACACACGCGCGCGTGTGCGTGTGCGTGTGCGTGTGCGAGTGCGAGTGTGAGTGCGAGTGTGAGTGTGTGCGTGCGTGTGTGTGCGCCCGCCCGTGAACTCACCTATACCGTGCGTCCTCTTCCCAGGTGGCATCGAGTGGCCATCAGCGTACACAAGCAGACCATCACGCTCATCCTGGACTGTAAGAAGAAGACCACCCTGAAGCTCCTCCGAAGCCCCCACCCCATCATCGACACCAAAGGGATTGTAGTGTTTGGAACGAGAATACTTGATGAGGAAGTCTTTGAGGTCAGTAGTACTATTAACCCATTGAGACCGTAGGACGTGTGGAGCCGTCCTAGCTAATCCAACCCATGGATTGCGAGGACGTGCACACACGTCCTATAGCGCATTTTCATTGATATCAAACGAGAGAAAAATATTCCGATTTTTCCTTTTTTTTGGGTTGGCCTCTGCACCATACTCCTTGCTGTTCGCACGTGCGCACTGCCATTCATTCCCAGTTTACCGCTCAGAGAGAAAGGCTCGTATCTCCTAATCTAGGGAGCTCTCCGTGGTTTTGACCATGATGGATATAACTATAAGCTCTTCATTTCTGACTTCAACATGCCTCTCGTTTAAAATATGAACGCGAGGGATTGTCGAGCGACTTTATCGTAATCATAGCGAGGTAAGCGAGCAACATTATGCCTCCCGGTTTTTGTACGGAACGAAAGGGGGGGGCTTTCAGAGTAAAAGCTGCCATATCTGCGCGGCACCCCCGAGCTCCTATTTTGAAAGAAATCCCGGCGCTGATTGTGTTTTAATGGGTCCCTTCGTCCCCTAAAGGCGAGGGACAGAACTGTGTGTCTGTGTCCTGCATCACGCTATCTGGTTTTATTTTGTAATGATAACCGACTCACTGCATATATGGGCGGCTGTGGCTCGCGGCTGAAGTCTCTTGTAAAAGAGACTTCAGTCTCAATGTGGTTTTTACTGGTTAAATAAAGGTTAAATAAAAAGAGCAGGTCGTCCAATGATCCCTGGTTCGGCGGTTCGAATCCCGGCTCCTCCTGTCCACATGTCGAAGTGTCCTTGGGCAAGACACTGAACCCCACATTGCCTCCAATGAGTCGGTCGGTGTGAGCTCGCCACCGTCGGTGTGTGAATGTGAGAAGTGAGGACGCTGGCGTCGACTGTTCACCACTTCACCTCCCAATGTATGAATGAATGAACCGTTGTACAGCGATTTGAGCACTTGGAAAAGCGCTATAAAAATGCAATTCATTATTATTCATTATTATATCGTCCCTCCGATTGCAGCGCTTTCAAATTTGACATGAGATGTTTATTTAAAAAAAATGTGTCATAATCATTAGTTCACAAGATTCCATCAACGTTGCTAATAGATGTTTTCCATAGCAACGTAAACAAAGGCAGAACAATGGTTCTTGTTATGCAGAAATATCAGTCTGTGAGTGATGAAAAGACGATTTGTTGTTTGGTGAATATTGCAGACGGAGTCAATTATCTGTTGAAATGTTAAAAGTCCCAGTCCTGCCGTTGCAAGTGATATGTTTTCACCTATACTGTGTATACTGTAGCCCTCTCGTTCGCTCTCTCTTTAACTGAAGATGATATTACAGAGGTGGGCAGCATTCATTTACAGTACATTTACATAAAATACTGTACTTTGCCTCGAAATCCATTATTAGATTGAGATGGTCGGCCGGCTGGTTCCGTCCCTCGGGGCCGCGCGTATGTTGCCTGTGCATGCAGTGCGGCTATTATCTTCTTCTCTTTGTTTAGTATAATAAAAGGGCATTTAGCCCATTTTGACCTGAGACCAGATTCTAAAAAATGTCTTCTACATCCTGACAGTTTTCTGAAAAAGCTATGTTTCTATGTCAGTCGTTCTTCGACTTTTCAAAAATAGCAGACCTACAAGCTCGTAGCGCGCCACCGAGTGGCGCGCTACGAGCTTGTAGATCTGCTATTTTTCAATAGCTAAAGCATAACACGATGCTAACGCCAAAAGGGGTAACTTACCGCCCAAAAAGGGTTATAGCACATGCCGGTGAAAGACGGTGGGAGATGTTCTCATTAGTACACACAGGTGTCCCTCAGGCCATTCTTCTTTTGCCTTCACAAAAGCTTTGAGATTGATGCGCGAGGCGAGCTCGGTGTCATCCAGGCGCCCTCGGGGCTTATTAAACACCAAACACATGCCCGACAGGCACATGTCAACATGAAATACGGTCCCTGTTTGAACCCGTATCGGCGAGGGACGAGAAGAAAACACGCCGCCGGATGACTTATTGTGTCGCTGTTGTTGGGGGGGAGGGGGGTTGCGTTGCTCGCAGATCCACGCACACACACACACACACACACACACACACACACACACACACACACACACACACACACACACACACACACAGTCACACACACAGTCACACACACACACATGCACGCACACATGCACGCACACATGCACGTAAACACATGCACAATCACACGCACATGTTCGAGCACACGTCGTAAACAGACAAACACATGTGCAGTGTGTATGGTGGAATAGTGTTGGTCTTGTCAGAGCTGTGCTAATATACACTGTAACTCGGGAGAGTGCGTACAATTGGAACCAAATGGACCCATTGTACACTCTCAGAAGTTAAAGACGGATAGTGCCATGATTCTACCCCCCCCCCCCCCCCCCCCACACCTCCCTAAAACATGATCGTCAGGTATTATGACTATACTAGGAGGAAGATTGTTTTCAAATAAAGGGTACAGAAAGTGTTAAAATGACGTTTTTTTTTGTATGTGGCCACAGTCGCCACACCCACCAGTTCATTAAGTATACCTGGTTTTCACCTTAGCACCGCCCACCTGAACGTAAGCCTCGCCCACCAGCTCTTGTCGTATGATAATAAGCTAAAACGGTGTATTTCGATTGGGCCTTTTTTTTAATGTTTTTTTGTGGCTTTCGCCTTTTTTTTATATATTTTATGGAGGGACAGACAGTAGGCTGACAGGAAAATGGGGAGAGAGATGGGGGGAAGACATGCAGTAAAGGCTGTCGGGATCGGGAGTCGAACCCGCGGCACACTGCCAGACTGGATTACCAGCCAAGGTGCCTGGACCATTGAGCCACGGCCCAGGCCTTGATTGGGCCTTTTGATTGGGCTTTCAGCTTTCGGGAACAAACCAAAAATACACAGGTGAAGACATAATTTGCATAATTTGTAGCCACAACTGGGGGTCTATTAGAGTAAAGTTAACTCCACATTACAAAACAGGAAAAAAAAAGCATTACAAAATCACGGCGCCCCATCTTTAAAACGAACACTAACACGAACCAGATCGCCCTTTGACCTCCGTGATGCTCACAACCGTGGAAGAAGAATGACATCATCACTCTCCCTGGAATCCTCGACTTGGGCCTGCTTAAGCCATAGGAGGCACTATAGGTAGATATATGACGGGACATACATGTGTTGTTTCGTAACCGCTGCCTTTAAAGCTGCAATCTGGAACATATGATTGAACACAACTTTATTGTAATGTATGGTAGAGTCTGTTAACCCATTTTGGTGTTAGCATTATGATATGCTTTAGCTATTGAAAAATAGCAGATCTACAAGCTCGTAGCGCGCCACAGAGTGGCGCGCTACGAGCTTGTAGATCTGCTATTTTTGAAAAATCGGAGAACGACTGACATAGAAACATAGCTTTTTCGGAAAACTGTCAGGATGTAGAAGACATTTTTAGAATCTGATCTCAGGTCAAAATGGGTTAATGCAGTTAATGCCTCAGACGAGCTCTCCATCGTCACTTCCAGTCATCCCGGTTCTCCATACATCCGGCCAGCTCGTTGGTGCTCTGCGCTCCTGCGTCTTTCACATTATGTTAATGTGGGACATCCTCTTGATCGATTGGTTCCCACAGCAGCACTACTTTGCTGTACAATATACATTATACGATATTAACTAGTAAGTACAGCAGCATGGTAGAGTATGTTAATACAATACAACTAGTACATCTACATGGTAGGAGGTGGTCTCCCTGCTCTTCCATTGAGACATTTGACGAGTATAGCACTCACTGGCCTGATGCTCATATAAGCCCAAAATCTCCCCTTGTTGGAGGGGACGGTTCCCTCTTGAATGGGTGGTGGTGGTGGTGGTGGAGGTATGGCTTCCCCCACGCCCGGTTTGAATGCCCGATGTTTAGAGAGTTGCGATTGTCAGGAGGACTGTGGCTTTAAAAAAGTGCTTGATGTACATGAAAAATAAAATCCCCAAGTTTATGTTCTAAAGATGTTCTTTTTTTGCTGAGTGTGCGTGTGTGCATGTGCATGTGCGTGTGTGTGTGAGTGCACGCGCGCACTGTGTGTGTGTGTGTGTGTGGGGGGGGGGGGGGGGGGGGGGGGGGGGAATAAGTGTGCGTTAATAGCTGACTCTCTCCCTGCTGTGCTGTTAATGGCCACCAGTAAATCTCCTCCGTACACCAGCTGACATCATCACAGAGAGTGGTGCTTTATTGAACCGAGACGTTTCTGATTCTCCTCACACTGTTGTTCTTCTTCTCGTGGCTCGTTGTGTACTAGACCAGAGTATACACTCTAGTCAACGACGGGCCAAGGAGGTGACGGAGCTGGGAAACTCTTTAAAACCATGCAATTTAAACCACACGTTTTTAAAGGGGGTCTTCAGGGTTACTACAGGGGAAAGGGTGGGAGGGGGGCGCCAAATCTTTGGTTTACATGAACCACTTGAACCCTAGCATCCCTATTCTGGGGATTCACAACACGTGTGGCCTTGTAGTTCTGCTATTTAGATTTTTGGAGGATTTGGATTTGGAGGATTTTTGGAGCTCTCTGGTGGAGCTGTTGCACCCGCGACCTGACTACGGATAATCGGTTGAAGATGGATGGATGGACGGACTTTTGAGGAGCGCTAGCCCCTCCTATGCCCAGCTTTGTGCGTGTACCAAATTTCAGATTATTTGATTGGCTGAGCACGGAATGAATGAATGTATGATGATGATGATGTATGACAATAAGAGCGCCCCTCACTTCACACAAGTGTGATTTTTTCTTTATCGTAAACAAAATAAATCTTGAGTTGTTAGTGAAGTAGAAGTATAAAGCATCAAGACGAAGGTAAAAGGGTCAAAGTGTCCTGGACTTGTACTCATGTAAAGTACCTTGGAGTTGTACTCATGTAAAGTACCTTGACGCATTTATTTCACACCTACTGATATCCAGAAATTACAGGCAGCTTGTTACCGTGGGAACGGGCAGACATTTTGTGCAGAGAGATGTTTAATGCTCTCCTCCTGCTGTGAGTCTGCCAGTTGGGAGAAGGGACAAAGCTCCAGCACTCCAGCAGAAAATGGAAAATATGCCACATACTTTCCAAATTATGCTCAGGCCGGCCGCGCTGCTCCCTTTCTCCTTGCACTCCCCTCCATAGTTTAGTCTGATCCTGTGTTTACTTTTGCCAAAGGCATGCTACTGCCAAAATGGGTGGTGAGCAAGAAAACACATATTTGATTTCAGTAGCCTGGCCATTTTATTCAAGTGAGCCAAGAGCCTGCAAACTTCTAGCTTGAAGTCCTTTGCAAAACAATTGGCATAATTGTTATTCTCGGGGGAAGAAACCCTGTATGTCCAAAACCATTACTTTGAAGAAAATACAAAGACCAAACATGTGTCCCAATGTAGTTATTATCTAGTCACACGCTTTTATTAATGCTTTTAATTGGTTAAATATGTTTAATACCTACAAACACACTTCCTGTTATCTCTATTTTCGGCGTTCAAAATGTCATTATTTATCATTATAATGATTTTCAAAAGAATGCGATGCCGCACACCGAGAGCTTGTGGATTAGTACTTTGCTGCTTTTGCACGACACTGTCATGCAACAAAGACAAAGAAAAAGTAATACATTCGTACAAAGTAGTGATGCACCGATGTATCGGCCACACGATCGCTATCCATTATCGGTATCAAACTGACATTAACCGATGACAGTGGCCGATGTTTATCTGTTGTTGATAAGCTTACATTTTGCGTTGCCTATGTTGACGTGTTGGTTATCTGTAGTCTACCAAGCTGTAGATTCTGAACATTTATTTCTTGTATTGAGATGTATTTATTTCCCTGGCACAAAAAGGGGGAAATAAAAACAATATCATATATCGGTATCGTTATCGGCTATCGGCAAAATTGAAAAACATTTTTATCCCTAATAAAAACGTGACATGGAGATACAAGGTTTCGGGCCACACAGAGAGGGGAATAAAGGGCTTGTTGAAGGCAGAGGCCAGGGAGAAAAACAGTGAATGGAACAAAGATGATTGTGAACTGGTCTGGGGAAACAGGACCGGCTATTATAGAGAGATTCATGAAAAGGAAAAAAAAAAAAGAAGAAATATCACACACAGCCTACGCGTCAACACAGAGGAGAAGACGGAAAGAATCCTTCTTCTTGGGAATTCGTCCCATCTTGGAGGTGTGCAATGGTCCGTCCACTGTAAAAACGAAAAACCCATAGCAGTATTATGCGTGTCTTAAGTACCAGGTCTTATGACTTAACTTAAGACCTGGAGGCGTGGTCAATGCTGTTTGGCCACTCAGAATAGCCAAATGGCATTGATCACGCCTCCAGGTCTTAAGTTAAGTAATAAGACCCGGTACTTAAGACACGCATAATACTGCCCTGTACAGTGTTGATTTAATCCTGAGAGTCAGAATTTTTTTATTAATATTCTAAATGAACACGTACGTATGCGAAACAGAGGGGGTTACATTGATGTTTTTTTATTTGCTTATAAATTATCCCCCCGTGGGAGAGACTGTCTTTTTTTCCCTTCGTGTACGTGCATGCGAAGGTAGCACTTAGTTTTAGCACTTCATACCCCGAGTGGTTTGTGGTTTTGGTTTCTGACATGGTTATTGTGGTTCTAGAAAGAGCGTGTCTATTTCCCATGAGTGCCGTAATGTGTAGATTACATCTAAAGTTGTTTTTCGGCTCTGTTCTGAACTGGTCTGTAATTACAATTCATAATCGTTATAGACAGTCGTAGGTGCCAGTTTGACGATTTGATGACGCTGATGAGTTCCAAATGAAATCGTATAAATACATCGCTGTCTGGTGGAATCCTCATACTGTATGTATGTCAAAAATGCACATCAACAAGCACAAAATGTGTCGCGCTGCGATGCGTTGTGAGCTTGTAGATCTGCTATTTTCAGCATGCAACCAAGTGTAAAATGACTTATGCTGGATCTCTTGTCCATTAGTCTCTTCCTAACATTTTAGGCTAGTTTTTTTATTTGCTGACGAAATTGTCAGTATATTTAGTCTCATAGTTTTAGTCATCATAGCTTAGTTTTCATTTAGTCTCCATTTAGTGAAAAAAGGTAGTCGACGAACATTTTTCGTCTTAAAGGACCAATTCACCACTTTTCAACATCTCTTCATATAATTGGTCCTCACTAATGTTCATGATAAAACACCACAATTTTTTCCTACTCAGTCTGTGTCTCATAGGAGGGCTTTGGGCAGTTCGGACACCCGTCCACCAGTGACATCATCATTAGGCATTTTAAACAAGATTTGTTTTAAAATATATTTAGATTTGTATTATCGTGAGAACGATGGCTTCCATTTTCGCATTGCAACTTTTCAGGACTAGAAAGCCTGCAGTTTCTAATAGCTTGGATTCCCCATCGATGATGTCACTGGTGGACGGGTTTCTGAACTGCCCACAGCCTTCCTATGAGACACAGACTGAGTAGGAAAAAATGGTGGTATTTTATCATGAACATTAGTTAGGACTAACTATAGGAAGAGAAGTTGAAAAGTGGTGAAGTGGTCCTTTAAGTTTTAGTCGACGAAATCGACACTGCCAGGCAGGCCGGCTGGCACCGTGCACGCAGCGGCTTACCGTTGCTGCCTCGCTGCTGCGCCGTCGTTTCCCAAGCGAACGTTGCCAAGAAAAATGTTGGATAATTTAGGGGCCCCACGATCCCTCCCCTGCATGCGGACTGGAAACACCATCATGAAATGAATGGCTGCTGCGGCCTGGCTCTGAGCAAACACAGACGGACAGATGTGCAGCTCACCCTCTTTTAAAGGTGATCTGCACGCAACCCCGGGGACTGAATGGAGGTGAGGAGTGATGCAGGGGACGCTGGAGATAGATGGCAGGGGAGCGTTTCAGATGGAAGGAGGGATGAGGTGCCGTCTGGTGCATACTTACTGTACTTTCAGTACAATGCTTCTACGTTTCTGCACAGTCAAATCTGAAGTGTTAATTGGTCACCTCAACCCTCTGGCCTTAGAGAGAACCGGACTTGAGTTACTACAACTGTACTTTTAGAGTCAGACAGCTACCTGTATGTTGTATGGTTTAGAGACAGACAGCTACCTGTATGTTGTATGGTTTAGAGACAGACAGCTACCTGTATGTTGTATGGTTTAGAGACAGACAGCTACCTGTATGTTGCATGGTTTAGAGACAGACAGCTACCTGTATGTTGCATGGTTTAGAGACAGACAGCTACCTGTATGTTGCATGGTTTAGAGACAGACAGCTACCTGTACCGTTGTATGGTTTAGAGACAGTTACACTGAGGAAAAGACAGGCAGACAGCTGGAGGTAGCAGAGACTAAAATGTTGAGGTTCTCTCTGGGAGTAACAAGGATGGATAGGATTAGGAATGAGTACAGTACGTCAGATTGACAGCGCATGTCAAGATTGTTTGGAGATAAAGCCAGAGAGGCCAGACTGAGATGGTTTGGACACGTACAGACTAGAGGAGCGATATAGAGTGAGTATATCGGTAGAAGGAGGATGAGGTTGGAACTGCCAAGCAGGAGGCCTTCTTAGAGGAAGACCAAAGAGTAAGATTTATGGATATATAGTGAAAAAAGGACATGAAGTTATAGTTGGTGTGAGAGAAGAGGAGGCGGAGGACCGGGTGAGATGGAGGCGGATGATTCGCTGTGGCGACCACTTGCAGGGAAAAGCCGAAAGGAAAAGAAGATTATTTTTTTGGGGGTGAATGATAGCAGTGAGCTACAGTCAGAGCCCCGGAGCGGAGGTATACTGTATGAGAGCATGGAGGTTGTACTAGTAGTCATGGATATATAGGTGAGCCAGACCGGTGGAAAGAATGAGGAATTTTTCTCTCCACTGATGTCAGCCCTTGAACGGCGGCCATGTCACATGACATCATCGGGGCTGTTTCTGCCAGAATGTGCTGATATAGGCCCCGCCACCGCTATAGCCCCAGGCATCGCACCGTGCCGCGGCGGGAGGGGAGGGGAGGGGAGGGGAGGGGAGGGGGAGAGGGAGGGGAGGGGAGGGGAGGGGAGGGGAGAGCTTAATGGAAAAGATGACTTGAAGGGGGCGAGTTGAGGTTAAGATATTGAAGGAATAATGGGGGGGATTAGGTATGAGTGTGGGGGGGGGGGGATTCACAGGCGTTCTGGCAGATGAGGAAGGGAATAATGACATGACGTAAACATGCGCTGTGTTTCAGCGCACCGCGGAGAGATAGAGAGAGAGAGAGAGTTTCTAATCTCTCTTTTCTGGGGTGAATATTCTGTGTGACCAATAGCCATTCTACAAGCGCAAAACATGTGAGCTTGCCTTGTACAAACAGCTGTTTTTTTTTGGTGAAACTATTTGATGTCGAGGGGGAAATGGAGCAGGCTTAGTGTAGACCCCAGTGGGCGGTCAATGAAGTATAATAGGCTTTGGGTTGTTAAGAAGTTTAATATCACTTAAATTGTTCATTATAATTACCCTAAATAATGATTGGCCGCTGGTGATGCAAAGTTATTTCAAGTTCATTATTTCATTCGCCGCCCGCCACTTCTTTGGCCTAGTTATACAGTGTTCTTGTGAAACTAACATGGCTGGTGACATCACTGGCGGGGTCTCTTTTATTTTATTGTTTTCTCAACGGCTTTAGCGTTGCTTCTGAAAACAATGGCTCCACGGTTTGTTTAATTGTGCAGCGCTTAAAGTCGCAACGGCCCGCCGTCTCATGTCTCAATTGCTTTATTCATGAAAATACTTACATTTTGTGGAAAAAAGTGTTTGAAAGAAGAACTACTAACATCGTGTCTGGGTTCCGCGCGGTTGTTGTGGCTACGGTGGGTTGAATAGCTAGCATGTGTCACTTCCTGCGTTTTCCAGACACGTGGGAAATGTTAGCAGCTCATGTTGGAGCTGCTTCTAGGCCCAGACGGGGGGAGATCTCGTACGATAAGGCCGCTCATGCTTAAACATTAGACAAAGTCACAGTCACAACACAACAGACTTCTCTGTCTGGGGACGCACCAGAGACACGGTTGTTTGTTTTGGCTATAAGACTTATTTGAACGTCTGAAACTTTCTTTTTTTGTTTTGACGCATGTGTCAATACAACATGACCAGCACATCTGCAGTGGTTGGAGGTGGTCTAAACTCTACCATTGAGGCATTTGAGACCCTGGTGTTATCGGGTAGGACAACTCCTGGTTGACAGCTGGTTCTGCCTGAAGCTCATATCCCCTTAGAGGAGTGATATAAAAAAAATCTTCTCTTATAAGGAATATTTTTAAATTGGGGTCCGTGTGCTATAGTAAAGGCCTATTCATAGTCTGGATTTTCGGTGGTGAGGTGACCACCGCTCCGGTGGTGAGGTGACCACCGCTCCGGTGGTGAGGTGACCACCGCTCCGGTGGTGAGGTGACCACTGCTCCGGTGGTGAGGTGACCACCGGAGCTGTAATAACGTGGAGCGGTGGTGGAGTAAAAACAGAGAGAAGGGCTGGGGAGAGAGCGGTGGTTTGCTCTTCACCGCGGCTCCGTGACGTCATGTTGTAGTTGCGGTGGTCACCTCACCACCACCACCGCACTGCTGTCGGACATGAAACTATAACAAATTGCCGCTTTAAATCGAATCGAAATCTCTCCACATTCTGCTTTGTGTTGGCTTGCCCCTAGAATGCACCGTGGCACTGCTTTCCACAAGTCTAACCCATTCTGGGCGGGAACCCCTTTTGGTGTTAGCATTATGTTATGCTTCAGCTATTGTAAAATAGCAGATCTACAAGCTCGTAGCGCGCCACTCGCTTGTAGGTCTGCTATTTTTGAAAAATCGAAGAACGACTGACATAGAAACATAGCCTTTTCAGAAAACTCTCAGGATGTAGAAGACATTTTTAGAATCTGATCTCAGGTCAAAATGGGCTAAAAATGGAGGCCCTACAGCGGCGAGTCGCGGCAACAGCTGTTCTGGTTTATTTTAGCTTTTGTTCAGGCTTTTCTTTTCCGAGGTAGACGTGAGGATTCCAGGGCTTCGAGTGACTTAGATGTGTCGTCTACCTCCATCACTGCAAAAAAGAGAGAAGTCGGTGGCCTTGATAAATGGCATCCTTCAGCGCCAAAGCCTCCTGATATGCCGTTAGTTAAATGTCTATTAAGTTGCGGAAAGTGATACAGTATAGAAGAGACAATTTCCCTAACTTATTGTATGTTAGATGTTTCTGTAGACTGAACAATTCATTTAATAATATTATAACTATTGCAATTTCCAAAAACCACCGTCATTGCATCAAATTGTTGGTCCATGAGTTACGGGCGGCGGTGGCTCAGGGGTAGAGTGTCTGGATGGGAACCGTAAGGTTGCCAGTTCGAACCCGGGCTCCCCCAGAGTTACTGTCGAAGTGTCCTTGAGCAAGACACTGAACCCCTAATTGCTCCCGATGTGCTAGTTGGTGCCTTGCATGGTTTCCGCTGCCATCGGTGTATGAATGGGTGAATGTAATGCACAATCTATGTAAAGCGCCTTGTAAAGGTGCTATATAAATGCACCATTTACCATTTACAATATTAATTTCACCCACTAAAAGATGTTTTTGCATGTCTAGCTCACTATTTTCCGGTTTCATTTACGTTCCCAGAAGCCGTTGGGTTTCCATTATTTTTGTAGTCGATGGGGCTAAACATGCAACAGCAGCGGAATAACAATCCATGTTCACAGTATTTAATGTGACTGTTATTTCATGTAACGACTAAACAGTACTGAAGCTGGACTTGAG
>NC_136797.1:21024584-21206085 GCF_951216825.1 Electrona antarctica
CTTATGGTAATTTTAGCACTCCATAGCCTAGTTTCATAATACAGATATTCCCCTCTTAGATTCTATGATTCTCGCTGACATTTTTTATGTATTTGATTTGTATTGCCAATGCGTCGTTCGTGCTTACTGTAAATCGCTCTGGATTAAGAGCGTCTGCTAAAATGCCTAAATTGTAAATTGTGGTTCTAGTCTCACAGCTGGGGGGCTGTTAGTTAGTCACTCGGAGTAGCAGCTCTCGACATGTGAAAGGCATTGGCAAGGCAGAGAGCTATAGGTCATATTTCAGCAGCGCGGTCCGTCCCGGGCCGAGGGGAAAAAAATTAAAAGGGCTGACAGCAGCAGGCTGGCTATTGTCTGGGAGCGCTGCCTTTAAACACCTCTCTGGTGTGCCACGGCGCTCGTTGTGCACAGCTGTGACAAAATGTCCCTGTCCACGTTCCAAAACTATAGGAATGGGCCCTAATTACACATCTTCTTATTGTCCCACGTTAAGAAGGGTTTGTGGGTGTGATGCTTGTGTGCGTGCGTGTGTGTGTGTGTGCGTGTGTGTGCGTGTGCGTGTGTGTGCGACTGTGTGTGTGCGTGTGCGTGTGAGAGTTTGGGAGTTTATGTTTTTTGTGGTGTTTTGTGAGGAAGCGCCTTCTCTCTCTCTCTCTCTCTCTCTCTCTCTCTCTCTCTCTCTCTCTCTCTCTCTCTCTCTCTATATATATATATATATATATATATATATATATTATATATACAGGTTTCTCCTGTGAGACACAGACCAAGTAAGACAGCATTTGTGCTATTTTATCATGAACATTAGGTGAGGACCAATTATATGAAGATAGGTTGTAAAGTGATGAAGTGGTCCGTTAACGTATAGTGAAGTATAAAGTACAAAGTATTGAAAATAGAGAAATACTCATGTAAAGCGAAAGTACCTCAAAAAAGTCCACTTCCACTACTGTGTCTATGCGTATAAGTAGTAAGAAAGCAAGGGGTGCATACTTAGTTTAGACTAGTCATTGGTTAGACATGGGTTAAGGTTAGGTTTAGGTGTGCTGCCCCGTGGGAGGTTAGGGTTAGGGTGAGGGTTTGAGATAGGTTGTAGTTGTAGGACTAATGACTGGTCTAACCAATGACTAGTCTAAACCAAAAACTGTCTAAACTAAGTACTGAAAGCAAGCCTTGCCGAGTCATGAGGCCCCTCAGGTGCGTGTGTGTGTGCATAGTGCGCGCATGTGTTTTGTGGCAGCCCGTGTAATTTATATATGGCATATAAATGTCATGTCTGTCACGTACGTGAGCCTTACGTTTCTGATTACATGACTATGGAGAAAACCTCTGTCGCAAAGCTATAATCTGGCACTCTGTGCTGGCCACTATGATGATAGAGTCTAGTTTGTGTGAGCGGGCACTGAAATGAAACGCTGACCGTGCATCTGCAGCTGCTGCTGCTGCACGATACAGTATGCCTTCTTCTCGTGAAATACGTCTTGAATTCGATGCACTGCGACTCGGCGTTAATGGCTAGGTCTAATTTACGGTTCGATGGAAAAGCTTTGTGCGAGAAAAAAAATGCATACAATTTAAAAATTAAACACTATATGCAGTTTGGAAAGCTATGCATCTTCTACTGCAAAAAAAAAAGGCTACTAACTGTATGCATGAGCTGGTTGCATAACCCATTTTGGGCGGGAACCCCTTTTGGTGTTAGCATTATGTTATGCTTTAGCTATTGAAAAATAGCAGATCTACAAATGAACTTGTAGATCTGCTATTTTTGAAACATCGTGAAAATGTGCTGCAAATCATTGAATATATATTCTTTATGTTGTTCCAGGGACCCCCCCCCCCCCCCCCCCCCCATAAGCAAAGATTTGAGTTAAAAACGTTCGCTCTGAAAGAATATATATTCAAAGATTTGCGCAACACATTTTCACGATTTTTCTAAAATAGCAGACCTACAAGCTCGTAGCGTGGCACTCGGTGCCGCGCTATGAGCTTGTGGATCTGCTATTTTTCAACAGCTAAAGTGCAACATAATGCTTAAAACACCAAAAGGGGTTCCCGCCCCAAAATGGGTTAAGTTCTCTCGACACCTGTTATACTGTATGGTCGGGATATGTGCTTATCCTAGCTCTTTGCACGTGCACACTGCACAGTTGCAGCGCTCGCTCTCTCGCTCCCTTTCAGAAAGCTGAATGGGACGCTTAGCGATATAGCGCTCACCTGGGACTCAGACAGCCCTTCCACCTGTAAAGTGTCGATTATCCCATTTTGGACGGGAACCTCTTTTGGTGTTTTAATAAACATTATGTTACAATTTAGCTATTGGAAAAATAGCAGATCTACAAGCTCATACTTGTAGGTCTGCTATTTTTGGAAATATCGTGAAAATGTGCCTCAAATCTTTGAATATAATATATTCAAAGATTTGAGGCACATTTTCACGATATTTCCAAAAATAGAGTTAAAATGTTCACTCTGTAACAATATATTATATTGTTACAGAGTGAACATTTTAACTCGAATCTTTGCTTCTGGGGAGGTTCCTGGAACCACATATTTTCAGATGGGGGGTCGGAGGCATATTACATATAATTTTTGGGGTCCTTGACATGAAATATCGAGCACCACTGATATAGAAACATGAGGTTTTTTCAGAAAAAAATACATTTTAAAAAAGGCATTTTTTTAAAATGTCGACGTCAGGCCTAAATGGGTTATGTAACACTTGGCAGAGGGATGTGGGCGTGGCCTGTTAGGCTCTCTGGCTGTGCGGCTTTCACAGTGGTGGAGAGTAACTAAGTACATGTACTCAAGTACTGTACTTACAGTATAAAGCACTATTTTGAGGTATTTGTACTTTACTTGAGTATTTCCCTATAGTGTCCAATACCTTTACTTCTACTCCACTACGTCTCGGATCCAAATATTGTACTTTTTACTCCGCTGCGCTTATTTGAAAATTTTAGTTACGACTACTTTGATTTTGATTATTCTAATTTTCCGCCTGCAGGTGACATATATACCCAACCTACAGTGTGAGAGTGGTTTAGAGGAGTTACATGCACATGGACACTCAGAAATAACTCTAAATTAAAGAAAGAAAGAAAAGCCAGTTAGATCTCACATGTTGAATGTGAAAAGAAAGGTCTTGGTTGTAGAAGTGTGCTTCTAATAAGTGCAGTTTTACCATAAAGTTAAGAGCCCAGACAGCTGGGACGAGTTGTACTTTGTGGCCCTTAACGACCTAGCATAGCTCAACTCAGGTCTGCATCCTCTCTCTCTCTCTCTCTCTCTCTCTCTCTCTCTCTCTCTCTCTCTCTCTCTCTCTCTCTCTCTCTCTCTCTGCCACCCCTTGCCTCTGGCTTCCTACAATCAAACACAGACATCAGCTTTTTACAGTCTCAATAAAGAGCGCCTTAAAATAACACTCGTTTGTCTCACAGCCTGCACAGGACTCTCTCTGTCCTGTCCTGTCCTGTGTGCGTGCGTGCGTGCGTGCGTGCGTGCGTGCGTGCGTGCGTGCGTGCGTGCGTGCATGACGTGTGCATGTCTGTGTGCGACTCGTCATCGATAATGTTCCCAGTGCAGCTTTGGACATAATTCTAGTATGATGATGATGAACTATTAGTCGGTTAATGAATGCGTTGTGTGGTTTGACCCTCCCGTCTGCTCCTCATGGAAGGAGCTACGGAGGCTCCCGCTGCTCTTGTCTCTATACAGTATATACAGTAGTGACCTTAATGTGTGATGACGGGAAGCTTGAAAGGGACACTTCACCCATTTTGCAACCAGATCATATTTTATCCCATTTAGGCCTGACGTCAAAATAAATAAAAAGTATTCTGAAAGAATATATTCAAGATTCAAGATTTGTGCCACATTTTCACGATTTTTCAAAAATAGCAGACCTACAAGCTCGTAGCGCGCCACTCGGTGGCGCGCTACGAGCTTGTAGATTTTGCTGCTATTTTTCAATAGCTAAATAATGCTTAGTTAAAACTAATGGGTTAATTAATCCAAAATGGGTTAATGATGTTTGGGAGACAAGAAACACTTTCCTGGGGGCTTTTAGGTGGGTATTATTTAATACGTGTTTTTTTTTAGATATTTTAGTATTTCAAAGTGTCCATGAACTCCATGATGTCATGGAGGACACTGGGCTCACTTCCTTCCTGGACTGCAATTCCCATAATGCTTTGGTGCACTGCTCCTCCTCGTGGATAGGTTGGAAGGCTGTCTTACAGCGCATGCAGGCACACCTGAACTCCCGCATGCACGGCCAAAAGCCGCTGTCTGCCGGGCGTCTCTTCCTGGTTTTTAGACAGCTGGTGGATGGAAATGAAGCTGGGTGGACGCCGGCAGACCTCGGTGTGCTTACACCCTTATACTGAGACATAATGTAGTCCAGGAAGAAAGTGGCATCATGGAGTTCATGGACACTTTGAAATACTAAAATATCTAGTAAAAACACATACCGGTATTACCCACTTAAAAACCCCAGGAAAGTGTTTCTTGTCTCCCAAAGATCATTAAAATAAGATCTTTAAAAAGGGACCCGTACGAGTGAGTCTCTAACTCTTGAGTAGCATACGAATGGCACCAAATGGACCCACACACGGGTCCGTTTGGTTCCATTCGTACACGGTCAGAAATGTGAAAGTTTGGGAAACCGCTGTCGTGGGACGAATCTGTTTAAACTCCCATCATTCCTTTCCGCTGACGTTGCGAAACGCACTTCCACAACGAGGAAAAGAGACACACTCAAAGTGACCCCTAAGGGTCTGCATTGGGCTTGTGTGTGTGTGTGTGTGTGTGTGTGTGTGTGTGCGTGTGCGTGTGCGTGTGCGTGTGCGTGTGCGTGTGCGTGTGCGTGTGTGTGTGTGTGTGCATGTGCGTGGTGCCAAAACACAGCTGACACACCAGACCAGACATCTTCATTCTTGCAGTGACTCACTCACAGGCTTAATGTGTGTGATCACATTGTGCTTTTTTCCCCCCTCCATTATATCCACCACACAAAGATTCATGGGAAGCTTGTGTGCTTTGTTAGTGTTAGCTGAGATCGCTCAGTGCAGTGGAACCGTTTTTCAGCAGCAGTTTCGTTTCACCGTCTTCTTGGATGAAGCCTTTTTTTGGGGGGGAGGGGGGGGGGTTAGTTTTCCAGCGTCCCCTCGTCGTCGTAATCCCCCCAGAGATGACACACACGAGCCAAGAACAGAACTGGAACGAGATCCAGCGTCTCTACCAGGGTGTTCTAGCAAAAGAAACTAAGTTATTCTGAAGGCAACGCTGGCAGTTCGACAACAGCGTGAACAAATTGTCCCTGGTGGGTTTAGATTACAAATTAAAACCTTGCTTAGTCATAAAATAAATCCAGCTCTGCGTGTAAGAAGTACGAGTTGTTGGGAACGGGATGACATGCTTTTTTTGGGGGACGACGACGACGACGGCTTTAATCGAATAGTTTGGTGCAACAGGCTTTTGTGTCTGAGAACATGTGGTACACGCGCACACACATGCACGCACACACATGCACGCACGCACGCACGCACGCACGCACGCACGCACGCACGCACGCACGCACGCACGCACGCACGCACGCACGCACGCACGCACGCACGCACGCACGCACGCACGCACGCACTCTCACACACACACACACACACACACACACACACACACACACACACACACACACACACACACACACACACACACACACACAGAGAGAAGCAGACCCGGTTCCCTGAGCTGCCTGGGGATCCTTCAGAACCTTCTCTCTCTCTCTCTTACGCTCTTATGTTTCTCTTTCTTGCTTGTCTGTCTTTCTCTTTTCTCTGACTCTGCTCTCTCTCTCTCTCTCTCTCTCTCTCTCTCTCTCTCTCTCTCTCTCTCTGTTCTCTCTTTTGCTCCTTGTGCTCCCCTTTCTCTCTTTTCTCTTTCATCCTCATTCCCTCTAGATCTCTCTCCCTCCACTCTCTTCTCTCTCCCTCTTTCCCTCCCTTAGTCCCTCCCTCCCTCTCTCCCTCTCTCTCTCTGCTCCTCCCTCTCTTTTCTCTCCCTCTCTCTCTCTGCTCCTCTCTCTCTTCCCCCCTCTCTCTCCCTATTTCCCTCCCTAGTCCCTCCCTCCCTCTCTCTCTCTGCTCCTCCCTCTCTTTTCTCTCCCTCTCTCTCTCTGCTCCCCTCTCTCTTCCCCCCTCTCTCTCCATATTTCACTCCCTAGTCCCTCCCTCCCTTTCTCTCTCTGCTCGCCCCTCTCTCTTCCCCCCTCTCTCTCCCTCTGTCCCTCCCTCTCTCCCTCTCTCTCCCTCTCTCTGTATGTCTTGACCTCTGTAAATCAAACCGTTTGTGTTTAGATGTGTGTGTTCGGTGCAGGTCTGCTCATGTCTTCCTCGTTGCACATGCCAAGTGGCTCCATTTGTCTTACATGATGACTTAGAGGGCTAAATCACTCATTTCCCATTTGGCGGAGGGGTGCGCAAGGGGGGGGGGGAGATTTGGGTTTTACGACGTGCATTGTTAAAATAATTAAAACGGGCAACGCAGACGCGGTGTGTGCACATGCACACATGTGCATGCGTTGCTTGCGCGTGTGTGTGTGCGTGCGTGCGTGCGTGCGTGCGTGTGTGTGTGTGTGCCTGCCAGGTATTAATCATCTCTTCCGTTGTGACTCTTGTGTAGCTCTCCTTTTCTCACACGGTTCTCTCTCATTAGACGACGATGAGATGACAATCATTGGACGCGGCCCCGACAAAAAGGTCCGCCGTCACCTTCTCGGTTCCGCTCGCTTGACCTACTTTTCAGGAATGCCTGTTCAGCGCGTGACAATTATTACTCGCAGATGTTTCCTCCCCCACATCTTTGTTTATTTATAAGCCGCTATATCGTTTTTTTTCTTCCTTTTCTACCTCCGGGGGGGTCACGGAGTGTGACGGCTCTGACCCCCACGACGTGTGAGTTTACAGTGGTTTTCAGTGGTTTTCAACCCTTTTCATATCGAGGCACTCATTCATTATTTGGCATTTGAGCCCCGGGACCACCGTTTGATGACATTTAGCTTCTCAAGACCCAAAACTAAAAAAATATTTTGTGATCGTTAAGATCTTTAACGATAAGATTTTGTCCACAATTCCACGCTGTATCGATGTTGGTATATCATTTAGGAGAGATAACAGGTAGGCCTAAATGATACAAAATTATTATTATTTTACTTGTAAATTAAGTAATGCATTATGTTTAACAATAACTTTGAGAGCGTAAAATGAAACCAAATGGACACGTACGGGTAGCAGACCTACAAGCAGACCTACAAGCTCGTAGCGCGCCACCGATTAGCGCGCTACGAGCTTGTAGGTCCTCTATTTTTGAAAAATCGAAGAACGACTGACATACAAACATAGCTTTTTCAGAAAACTGTCAGGATGTAGAAGACATTTTTAGAATCTGATCTCAGGTCAAAATGGGTTAAAGATCTTATTTTAATGATCTTTGGGTCCATGTGGTTTTATTTCATGCTTTCAAGAGTTAAAGTTCTATAAGGGGTCCATTTGGTTACCAAATGTTGGTGGTCAATTAATGCGGAAGTGCAAACGAGCGATCCAATGTTAAACCCCAGCTCCACGGGGTTTCCTCGTCATGATAAATCCAACGGGGTCCGCCTGCAGTTCACGCTCTAACCAGTAGGGATGAGAGCCTCCCTGGGGGCTTGGTTTATACAGTCAGTTACCATTGGTCTTGTCCCTTTTCATTTAGCTGTTCTTTTCCTTTTGCAAATATTGGAAAATTAGTTCCGAAATCAACCAGCAGGTGGAGCAGTGGAGTATGTTTTTATATATAACGTGAGACTCACGCCTTCCTGTGTGTGTGTTTCCTGCAGGGAGACATCCAGCAGCTGATGATCGTGGGCGACCACCGCGCCGCCTACGACTACTGCGAACACTACAGCCCCGACTGCGAGGTCCCCATGCCCGAGCAGCCCCAGAACCAAGACCCCAACACCGACGAATACGTGAGTATATCTATCGGACCTCTTTCACTGTGTGAATATCATCATGTCCCCATTTGTACTGTATACCTTTCTCGACGGAGTTACAAATGGGGTTAAGGCCGGGGCCCAGGTCCATTTGGTTCCACGTGTATACCTTCTCAGAGTTACACATGGGTTAAGTGTCCATTTGGTACCATTTGGGTCCACATGAAGCCATGCATGTTGTACCCTTTCAAATGGGTTTGAAAGGGTTTCAAATGGGTTAATTAAACATTAAATGATTTAACAATTGCTTGTAACAAAATAACTATATTGGATCCACTGGAACACTTTTTTTATGAAAAGTATTGAACATACAAGGTTTCCAGCGACAGCGACAATATTAAAGGAGCATTCAGTGATTTGGGTGATTTGGAAAACCACCCAGTCCGCCCCGGTAACAAAATGTGCACATGCACGCACTACAGTGGGGGGAAGTGCAACAGGCCAACAGCATGTGCACCAAGGCCCGCCCCCACTCGATCATGATTGGAGGAAGGCCCCTCTCATCCTGATTGGATGAAGACTTTGCCACCCGCCACCAAAACTGAAACTAGGGTTTTTTGACCCCAGGGGCTCACTGGGGACAGGGAGGAACTCCTTATATGGTCAGCACACTCTATAGTAGGGAGGTTTATAAAAAAGAAAAGAAAAAATAAGTGATATTTGAATGAAGTGAAATCACTGAATATACCTTTAAGGGATATGGACAATGGGCTTCCTTGAGCATTTCATCCCAGATGAAACAGTTCTCTCTGAGGATTGAATGTCCCAACGGGCAATTTCCTGCTAATGACCTCTAGCATGCGGCGGGGGGCAGCGCGTGTCACGCTATCCAAAGAGAAAAAAACTGCAAAAATAACATAATCTTAGTGGAGAAGAAAGCCAGTCATAACAATGCTATGAATTATGAGTTCAATATGACGACAACGGTCGCCCAAACAGAGCTGAAGCTGATCAAATAAAAGGCTGAGAAAAGTACACAGTGATAACATCTTTAGCGTTAATTTAACTTTGAGAGAGTACGGAATCTACGGATCGGTACCAAATTGACTCTTAATAATGCCCTCGGGCCTTCTTGATTACTACAGACGTCACACAAAAGCATATAGAAAGTATAGCAGATCTGCAAGCTAGAAACGCCTGTAGATCTGCTATTTTTGGATTTTGGATCCTGGAACAGTTTTGGACATAATATTATTATGAGGTTTCCACACCGACGGACGGAGATGAATGATAATACCCTAATCAGATTTGGAAGTTGCGGACATACAATACTGTAATGTTGAAAAGAGCTGTTTGGCGGCACCTTGTTTGAAAGGCTGCCAGATGAAAAGTGCTGACTGAAGAGACATTTATTTTATTTTTTTATGCTATGCAGTTCCTTAAACCATTTAGGCCTGACGTCGAAAATGTATTCTTTTCTGAAAAACCTAAGATAAAATATATTTTGATCATTGATATGTTTCTATATCAGTGTGTCTCAATATTTCATGTCAAGGACCCCAACAATTATATGTAATATGCCCCCCCCCCCCCATCTGAAAATATGCATAATAAGATTTGAGTTCATGTGATAATAATATATATTCAAAGATTCGAGGCACATTTTCACGATTATTCAAAAATAGCAGACCTACAAGTGCCGCGCTACAAGCTTGTAGATCTGCTATTTTTCAATATAGCTAAAGTATAGCGTAATGCTTTAAAACACCAAAAGGGGTTCCCGCCCAAAATGGGTTAATAATATGCAGGAAGGAATGATATGGTGGCTGCCTGCATCACTTTATTCTATCATTCCATGCACTGAATATTGATGCGTTATGCACCTGCTACAGTATATATATACAGTAAGCTCTCCACAGAGTGGGATATAGTAGCTCTCCACTTGCCAACACTTTGCGCAATAAGCGCAGTTAGGGCTCGGCGATATATCAATATCGATACTGTGAGTCTGTGATATATGAAACTAGAGGATATTGCAATATCGTGATATGGGGTATTCCTGGTTTTAAGCCTTATTTTATACTCCAAAAGATATCCCCATGCACAGTGCACGGGGAGCATTTGTTTGCTATTTGGATTGCGTATAACCCACTATACAACATTTTTACTTAACCCATTCGGTGGCGCGCTACGAGCTTGTAGGTCTGCTGTTTTTGAAAAATCGTAAAAATGCGGCACACATCTTTGAATATATATTCTTTCAGAGCGAACTTTTTTTTTAAATTTTGATGTCAGGCCTAAATGGGTTAAAATGAAGGATAAATCATCATAATAATAATAGTCCAGGACGTATTTCAATTGTTGGTCTTCTCACAAACAAACGAAAAGCACAGATAACCCACGTTTTTTGGCTGCCATAGCTGTAATAAATAGAAACCATTTACATGACACAAACAATTAGAACACCACGTTATATCTTCCAGTATCACATTTCTAAATCATTTCCGTCAATCTAATAATACCAGTCGATTAAGAAAGGAACATAATGATTCATCGCCCCACCCCATACACCGCCTTATTGACCTCTCCTGTGCCCTGTGGGGGGGGGGGGGGGGGGGGGGGGGGGGCGTACTGTACTGTACTGTATATGTGTCCACATGGGCAAAGTCATTAAGAAGAGCGGCAGCTGTTTTCTGAGCGTCAGAAACAACGCAAGCCATCGCTATGTACTCGCTGTCATGTTTAGAAAAGCCGGTGCTGGCGTGTTGACGGAGGTTATGACAGATGCACTCACACAAATGGAGCGGGAAAGCCATCCATCATTCAGCACAGTATAACAAGTTGCAACAGAGAGAGAGAGAGAGAGAGAGAGAGAGAGAGAGAGAGAGAGAGAGAGAGAGAGAGAGAGAGAGAGAGAGAGAGAGAGAGAGAGAGAGAGAGAGAGAGCGGTACACACAGTACACTGAGTACAGTGTGCCGCATGCGGTACCGAGGAGAATGGGAAGGTTGAGCAGAAGGGGAACATTCCTGCGAGTTTTCTGATCAATGGCTTATGTTTGGCACACGCCTCCCTCCCTCCCTGCCTCCCTCCCTGCCTGCCTCCCTCCCTGCCTGCCTCCGCCCCATCCATCCAGCTCCATTACCATACAACATGACTGATGATGATGCTGCACTTCAACAGTGGTGGGAAAAAAAAGTACTCCCATTTTTTTTTATACCTACTGTAAGTGAAAGTGTCCAATACTGCATTACAGAAATACTCGACACTCAAGTAAAAGTCCGGGATTCAATTATGTGCTTGAGTAAAAGTACGCAAAAGCTTCAAGGCTTCGAAATGTAGTTGGAGTACCCGAAAGTAAGAGTAGGCATTATGAAGTAAATGTCCGGAAATCAATTATGTGCTTGAGTAAAAGTATACAAAAGCTTCAAGGCTTCGAAATGTAGTTGGAGTACCCAAAAGTAAGAGTAGGCATTATGAAGTAAAAGTCCGGAAATCAATTATGTGCTTGAGTAAAAGTACGCAAAAGCTTCAAGGCTTCGAAATGTAGTTGGAGTACCCAAAAGTAAGAGTAGGCATTATGCAGAATGTTCCCATTTCAAATGTATTCTTTTTATAATCTTTTGAAAAATGAAATATTCACAATGCGTCGCACGAAAAAAAGATCTGCTATTTTCAACAACCTTGTATCTGTGGAACTGAAAATGTAATGCCTCAACTCCTTAGCCTGGCTAATAAGCCAGACTAATTTCTTTTTTTTCTTTTTGCCAACGGCTGATTCGGTCTGGCTTATTAGCCAGGCTATCAACTCCTTGCATTCCAAGTGCTTATCGGGGCCGGGGGTGGTGGGTCCTCAGTTTAAATATGATTACTTTGGGGGTTCACGACCTGATAAAAGCACCCCAAAGAGGTTCCCCTATTTAGCAGCATTCTTGAGCCGTATAGGGTTTAAGAAGTGGAGGTAACAACAACAACAACAGCAGCAGCACAGTAACACATAATCCTACGGCCGTCGTGACTCGATGATGCATTATTAACACTTGATCGTTCCCTGTGTCTGTCTCTCTTTTCACCCGACCAATGTGTGTTTCTTTGGGTGTCGTGCAGAACACGGAGGAGGACAGCTATTACTATGAGTACCCTTACTATGAGGACATGGACGGAAAGCCCTTTGAAAACAAGCCCGGCGAGGAGACAACCACGGAAGTCGTCAAGGTACGCCACCGTACTACACTCGACGACTTAACCCATTTTGACCTGAGCTTGTAGATCTGCTATTTTTCAATAGCTAAACATAATGCTAACACCAAAAGGGGTTCCCGCCCAAAATGGGTTAAACTGCAAAGTCCACAAGTCCTTAATCTGACCGGGAGAGAGCACGGACGTATAACCAAATGGACGCGTTTGTGTGGGTCCATTTGGTTACATTTGTGTGCACCCTCTGAGTTATCACTGAGGATTTCTTTTGTACTGCCTGCACTAAACAGGATATCGATCTACACACCAATAGGGCCACCAAAATGTGCAAAACGTTCTACATCTGTTGAAATGCACTTAGAGCTGCAGTCCGGGAACTTATTTGAATGAATGAATGAATGAATGAATGAATGAATGAAACATTAGTTTTATGTTAATGCAATATAACTAATACTGTACCTCTGCCTACTCTTCCATTTAGACCCATTTGTCTCGATTCCAAATTTAAGTTGACTGATTGATTGTCACACAAATGAACGCGATTAACAATTTAATTGTACGTTTCGCATTGAACGTTGGCACACGTTACAATTTGTATTTCCAGTTTTCCTTTTAGGCTTCGTAATCACAAATTGCACAGGACAAAGAATAATATACAAAGAAAAGAAAAGAAAACTTACAGACATTTTTCAACATGGAAACGATCTAAAATAATTTGCGATTATGCAATTATTATGTAATAATTGTGACAGGCCTATTGTCAGTTAGGACACCTCCTGGTGTCAGGATAGAGGTTACTCCCTGAAGATCATACGTCCCAATATCAGGGCCATGAATCTTAACAGATTGTAGCTTTTTAATATTATTTGTGACTAAATTTGACTGAGGGACTGCCATTGGATTTTTCAGAATTTTCGTTTTTTCACGTCATATGAAAGCAGGGAATAGCTTCAAATTGACATATTGGCTGTTCAGTTTGACCCACCAGTTTTGGAGATATGGCTTATAGAGTAATGTCTTGCAGAAAACAGCGAGTTGAGAAAACAGGCTTGAAAGGTTCACTCATTACACCTAGCTACATGTTTAAACATTTATTTCATATTTACATGTCGATTTCAGCTCTGACACTTATTTCAGACATGCTCTAGTATGTGAAGAGTCTGCCTGTGCTATTAACTCATTAACAAAATGAATGAGAAAAAGTGAATCATTAAAAGGTTTTTCTCCTCTGGTGAAAAGCTGTAATTTGCGTGATGGCAGTCTCTCAGTCAAATCTGGTCACATTTGTCCAACCAACAGCATGTCAAATGTCACGTCAAAACAAACAAAACGTGTCTCTTTGTCTTTCAGGTCCAAGGGGGAGGGAAGGAGGTTCTGGGGACGGCCATCAGAGGAGGGGGAAGCGCCAGCGCCGGCGCGGCCGCCGAGGGCAAAGTGCTGACCTCCTCCATCTCCTCCGCCGGGGGCTCCTCCTCTTCGTCCTCTGCTGCGGGGGGCTCCGTTGGCAAGGCGGCCGCCGCCGCCGCGGCCGAAGCGGGCGAGGCCTACGCGGAGGAGGCCAGCCCGTACGACAGCTACGACACCTACGGCAACTACGAGACGTACTACGACGAGGCCGCCACGGCGGAGCCCGACGCCGACTCGGACACCTCGGACGCCCCTCCCCGACGTGTCACCATCACCGGCACCGGCACCGGCGGAGAGCTGGACCTCGGCCTGGGCTCCAAGGTGGACCTGGGAACCGGAGCGGACATCGAGAGGAAGGTCATCGGGGACACCGACACCATCACCATGACCGCCAACAGGACTTCAGTGGGTTTACTGATAGACCTATATAGCCTATAAAAGACCTATACAAATATATATAAATATATATGTAAAAATTAAAATAAATAACGTAACTTTACGTCTTAAAACGTAACCTGATGTTCCTGGCACAGATTGGGTTAACTTAGACCTGAATTTCAGTTATCAATGCCTTGGTGTTAGCTTTGCCTTAGTAGCTGCTTTGAGCTGTATTTAACCAGGACAGTCAGGCATTGAGATTAGAAATCTCTTTTTCGAGGGGAAACCTGGCCAAGACGGGCAGCTGCATGATTAAAAACACAGTTGCCAACAGAAAACAGATATTGAAGACTAAATAATGACAAAACACATTTCGAAAGAGATTTTTATCCATAACCAGATCAATTTAACCCATTTTGGGCGGGAACCCCTTTTGGTGTTTTAAACATTATGTTATAATTTTGCTATTGAAAAATAGCAGATCTACAAGCTCATAGCGCGCCACCGAGTGGCGCGCTACGAGCTTGTAGGTCTGCTATTTTTGAAAAATCGTGAAAATATTTATTTAGGATTTAGAAGAATTTTTTAAAATTTTGAGGTCAGGCCTAAATGGGTTAAAAGATTGGATTGGAAGTCTTTCTGCAACATATTTAGAGTGCAGTGCAGTACTTGCACCGATGTTGCCAGTGGAGCCTGCCATTGGCCACCCTGATCATGTGGGTTGAAAAAACGTCCCCACACGTCTGAACTTTATATAGACAATTCGGTGGAGGGCAACATGTCATTGTTCCGTTCCGTCCTCCCGTTAGTCCGACCGATTGCTAACACTAAACCCTATAACCTCAGTCTTAACCGGACACGTAGGTCGCTAACCCTAACCTCAGTCTTAACCGGCCACGTAGGTCGCTAACCTTAACCTCCGTTTTAACCCGCCATGCTTCGTCTATATCGTGTACGTTGACAAACTCCTTCAGCCAAGCATCGTAACGAAACATCTGACGCCATCAGAAAGACCAGTCTTTTCCACAGAGAAACTCTTGTTTAATTGTTGTAATCTATTTCTGCAATAGCTGCACGTATAGCTGTATTTCATCTTTCAGCGTTATGTTAATGTGTCGGGGACACAGTGTTGTTTTAGCTCTGCAGCCTGTATTTCACGTCAACACCTACGGCTGCTTTCCACCGTGGAACCAAACAGCGGTTTAAAAGCTGTCCCTGATTGGCCCTGGTCGTCATAATTGCGATTTCTCATACTCGTCGCCTAATGGGCCGAGGTCCTGACTGCTCTGCGGGGAACGTTTGCGGACCTACGTGATCTGGACGACCAATGCCAGGCTGATGTGTCACAGTGTGTTTTCTGCACGCTTCCCGTTTAACAAAGTACAAAGATTAAGCTTAATCTGTGACGGAGAAGAAGGAGACAGTGTCTCCCTCTTCTCCGGGTGGTACTCCTTTTGTTTTCCTAACTCGATCCGTGTTCTCGCAGGTCGGCAGTGTCTACGATGACGGCTACGGCGACGGCTATGACTACGGCGAGGAAGGCTACACCACCGGCGGAGGAGGAGGCAGCAGTAGCACCATCACCCTCGGAGGTGGCGGTGGCGGAGGTGGCGGTGGCGGAGGCGGCGGCAGTAGCAGCAGCACCATCAACCTCGGAGGTGGCGGTGGCGGAGGCGGCAGCAGTAGCAGCAGCACCATCAACCTCGGAGGTGGCGGTGGCGGCAGCAGTAGCAGCAGCACCATCAACCTCGGAGGTGGCGGCGGAGGAGGAGGAGGCAGCAGTAGTACCATCACCCTCGGAGGTGGCGGCGGCGGCGGCAGCAGCAGCAGTAGCACCATCAAACTTGGTGCTACTGCTACTCCGGCCAGCGCCGGAGCGGGAGCCGGGGGTTCAGTGGCCACCGGAACGGACCTGGGCCTGGACGGAGAGGCGGACTACACGGACCTGGACAGCTTCAAGGAGGAGCACATCACCGAGTACGGAGACGTGGACACGGACATCTACAACTACGACCTGGACTACGGAGACAAGACGACGGGCAAGGTCCTGCCCGCCGAGACCGACGAGTACTATGGACAGGTGAGACGATGACGAGGTTGGGGGGGGGCATGAATCACGATGATGCCCACAGACATGGTTAGACAAAATACAAATATATTGAAAGTATATATATATATATATATATATGCTCATGAGGATGAGGAGGATAGTGATGATGAGGAGATGGAGGAGAAGAGGAGGATGCTGATGGCATCATGTTTTGTGTTTGCCGTGTATAGGTCGATGGAGCTCGTGGTGAGAAGGGCCAGAAGGGAGAGCCTGCCGTCATTGAGCCTGTGAGTACATACCGTTATCTCTCTGAGCAACTGTAGGACCGTGTGAGGAGGCAGTCTGTATGGGGAATGCGTCGGGTGTTTACATCCGAGATCCACATCTAAACACAACCCTGAACCCCCAACCCCTTCTTCAACCTCTGACTGACGATCCTATAGAGGCCAAAGCCTCTCTTTTTTTTTTACGTTTCGCCGTGGCCCGGTCGTCAGACCCTTAGCGGGGCGGCGGCGGCGCTGGCCTGATACCTCGCAGCCCCCCCCCCCTCTGCCCCCCACATCAGGACGGACGACAGCGTAAACATTTGGAGAAAGACCACCGCACCGGATTGTAAATGGTCTCTGGTATCTAAACACACTGGGACCAGAGTAAACAGCAGGGAAAGATGGAGAGAGGGGAAATAACGCGAGGACATGCTTTAAGTCCCTGTCCGCCACTATTATCTCCTAGTAGTGTGATCCTCAGAGGGAAGAAAATAATAATCTCTGTCAATGTGCAGTATTTTCTCTCCCCCAAAAACATCGCTGAAGGAACCTTAACTGTCATTGATGTCCCCAGACGTCATTTCAGGGTTTTCCTTGATTACGTTAGATTGCTGCTCTTCGCCAACGTATACATGCATGAGAGCAAAGCTTTTTTACCACAAACTGTACAAGTAAAGGGTTTCCCCTAGATATTGACAAGCCTTTGCCACAAAACTGTACAACTAAACGATTTTTTTAGGTTTGTATTAGCTTTAACCACAAACTCTACAAGAAAAGGTTTTCCCCCTGGTATGTGTCCTCGTGTGCTTTCTCACATCAGATATTGACAGGCCAATGTGTTGACCTTGGTCTGTCCTTACCCTCATTTATTATGCCAGAATTCACAAATGAAAACAGCAAGCCAGCCAGTCACGTCCTTGTTAATTGGCAAAGGAAAGGCCATTTGAGGGAGAGAGGGGTGGATGGGGCTAAAATTAATCGACTAAATGATCACAAAACACTATTAAAGAGCATAATCAATAGATATGCGCAAATAAAACACACATTTAACCACACATCTCTCAATGACGATCTCACAATAATAGTATGTCACGCTGCGATGCAGTGAGATATCTGGCGTGCGATCAAGTATACATCAGGCTTCACACATGAACAGGATGTAGATATAAAGACACTACATTCATCTGGATTTTAAAGCTTTGCTGATACAGTAGATCAGTCAATTTAACCAGGTTTGTGTCTCTTTCTGTGTTTGCTTTGAATTAAAGATGTACGTTGCACAGCGTGCAATGCGATATGATTGAAGAATCCCTAAAGGAAATGACATTTCCCTGGTGGCGGAATTTTCGGCACACTTAAGCCTCTTCCACATCACAGCTGCAGCTGTCTCCGTTCAAACAAATGTCACCGCTCTGTTCTGTATGTGTGTGTGTGTGTGAGACGGAGAGAGAGAGAGAGAGAGAGAGAGAGAGAATGAAGAGACCTCAGATGCCCTTTCAGAGAGTGTGCGTGTGTGTATGTGTGTGTGTGTGTGTGTGTGTGCGTGTGCGTGTGCGTGTGCGTGTGTGTGCATGATGTACATATCGGCATGTACTGTATGTTCATGTGGCACACATACAGTACATGCTGATATGTACATCACGCACACGCGTGTGCGCGCGCACACACACACACACACACACACACACACACACACACACACACACACACACACACACACACACACACACACAGTCACACACACACACACACACACACACACACACACACACACACACACACACAGTCACACACACACACACACACACACACACACACACACACACACACACACACACACACACACACACACACACACACACACACACAGTCACACACACACACACACACACACACACACACACACACACACACACACACACACACACACAGTCACACACACACACACACACGCACACACACGCACACAGTCACACACACACAGGCGCACGCACGCACACACATCATACCATTCACTGAGGTTAATCTAACGGATCGTAAACAAACAAAAAGGTGAGCCTTTCATCTCATGTAACATGTAAGCACAGTTTAACTACACTTCTGCTGCCACCTAGTGGCGACAAAAGAGTTAAAAACCGCCTTGTGCCGACACGGCCCTTTGGTGTGGGTTGGGCTTTAGGGAGACAATGGGGCCCGATTCACAACGCTGGTCATAAATACCGTGTAAATAACCTCACGACGAAAAGGCTAATACAACTTGGCAAGGATATTATAAAAGCCCTTTCTACTGAACAATAATTGCTCACTCACCATTGCAGATGTGAAAAGATATCCGATGTCGGTACGATCAAAATATCAGCGTAAATTGCTTAGTGAATTGGGCACAATGGCTTTTTGACAGTCACCTCATCTCTCTCTCTCTCTCTCTCTCTCTCTCTCTCCCTCTCTCTCTCTCTCACCGTAACATTTTTACTCAGAAAAAAAACCCCACCATAGAATTAACTTGAGGGTTTGTGTGGGCCCACGGAAAGAACGTGTGGAATCACATGACTCAGGATATGTGTGGCTTTCCGTATCCACAACAAAGCAGGAAACCAAAAAAATGTCACAGGATCAACACACACACAATAGAGATCTATGCGACCACGAGGAGGTGCTTAGAACTGTCTACAACAATGCCACGGAGTCTGAGAGATGCAGAGCTCGAGGTTGACCTGTACTGTGTATATGTATGGTTACGTGAGGAAGATGTTATTGTGTTTGCAGTATTAACCCATTTTGGGCGGGAACCCCTTTTAGTGTTTTAAACATGTTATAATGTTGCTATTGAAAAATAGCAGATCTACAAGCTCATAGCACGCTACAAGCTTGTAGGTCTGCTATTTTTGAAAAATCGTGAAAATGTGGCATAAATTTGGAATATATCTTTTTTCAGAATGTTGGGGGGGGGGGGGGGGGGGGGTCCCTGGAACAACATATTTTCAGATGGGGGGGCCGGAGGCATATTACATAAAAAAATGTGGGTCCTTGACATGAAATATTGAGCACCACGGATATAGAAACATGAGGTTTTTCGGAAAACAATACATTTTAAAAAGACATTTTTTCGACGTCAGGCCTAAATGGGTTAATGCTGCATGTCAGATCTGACAAACATCGTTGTGCTCAAGTCCCGTCACGCAGTCCCCAGGGTACAACGTGTGTTTGGTATGTATACGCCGGTGTCATTTCAAAGTGGAAAAACACGATGCTATGTTTAATCAAACTGTTTCACTTGAACTTCAATTGTTGTAAAAGCTAAGCCCCCCTTTACACGAAAGCCCGTTCTCGTGCACGGAAAAAACGATTTTTTAAACGAAAACAGTGGTGTGACCTATCTCTCTACTCCAAAATGCCGTCCAACGGGACTTTTTTTTTCAATCGAAACCCAGTTCGATTCCTGTGCTTTTTCTTCTGGACGGGGTTGAAAAGATTAAAAGTCTGCTACCCAATACAGCACAGCGTCTCTGTCTCTGTCTGCTGCCGTTCACCCTTATGTTACCCCCCGAAGGAAATTCAATAAGGAGAGATCAAGTTGAGAGCCAAACACATTTTCTATTGAATTAAAGAATTAAAAGTTAAAACAAATAATGGGCGATTAGACACGATGATGGATGATGATGATGATGATGAGCCTATGATGATAGAGAATCCAGAATCCCCCCCCCCTGGAGTCTGCAGATGCTGGTGGTGCTGCAGTGCAGATAATACCTTCCTTCCTGCTGAACTCCTCCTGTTCATGCATGGCCTTTCAACGCTCTTGTCTGAGGAGAGAGAACGGCAGGTTCGGAAGCAGTAAATGTTTGCAAAAGACATACATACCCCGATTGGCTGTCTGCAAATTGAAAAAGAATCTCACACTTTAGAATTGTGAGTGAAAAGGTTTTGACAGCGTGCGAAAGGGAAAGAGGACACAGTTGAGATTCCCCCCAGAAAATAAATTAAACTGCAGGAAAGATATAGCGTGAGAGAAGATGCTCTAACTTTCACTGACAAAAAAAAGAAAAGAAAACTTTTTTTCAGCGGCTGAATTATAATGACAGCCAGGATTGCAGATGAACCCCTATACGTGGAGTCCCTCAGGCATATATACTAGGCCCCCCTCCTTTTTTTCCCTGTACACCGGATCTCGAAAATTGCCGAGCCACAAGCTCACAACGTCTCGTGTTGCAACGCGTTGTGTGACCTGGCAATTTTCACCAAAAACGCTCGCTTTGAAATTGACACAATACTGACATGCACGTCATGCCAACATGCCATGTTATGAAAGAGAGTATCTGTATGGTTTTTCTCTTCTTATCTTAGCTATACGGCGGGTGGCAGCCATAGCTGAGTGGGTATATTGCTATAGCTCCCCCTGCCTGCGTTCCTCTGAGCCATCTGAGCAGACATCTGCTGGTTTGCAACAGTAAAAGCAATTCCTCCCTGTGTCCCCGGGGACCAGAACATAGAGAAACACAAGACTTCCTCACCTCATGTTGTGTCTCTTGTGCTTGTGTGTTCCAGGGAATGCTGGTGGAGGGCCCACCGGGGCCTGAGGGGCCAACAGTAAGTCTCGTCTTAAATCCCATGATTCTCTTGCCATCTTTTGCTCTCTCTCTCTCTCTATCTATCTCCATCTTCCTCTCGTTTGTCTTGTTGTCATCTTTCGTTACTCGTTACATTTTTAAACGCCTCATCATTCCGGCAGACAGATTAACGTTGTTCCAGATTGATATCTATTCCCACTCCCCTCCCCCCGCCTCTCTCTCTCTCTCTCTCTCTCTCTCTTGGTCTATTCTGTCTCTCCTCCTTTTGCTTGTGTGGATGGAACACCTCTTTTATGTTCAGCGTTTTTCCCCAGAGGACTGACTGTGACACAAAAAACAAAAAAAAAAAAAAGCGAGCAAGCAATATGAAGTGTGAGAGACACGTTAGGTCTCTGCCACGACTGGCTGTCAACTCTAATCTAAAAGCAAAGAGAGAGGCAGAAAACAGCCTCCTTAAGACAGACACTGTAAAGGACGTGCCAAGATGTTTAAGGAGTTATACAGTGTATTTGCTTACATGCTATGTCTCAATTCGTGGGGAAAAAAACCCTGCTAATGGGAAAGCAAATTAGCCAAAAAGCACAAAGCGTATACAGTCATAAACAAGACAAGAAAAGGCACGCTGGTCACGAATTGACACGCTTTCCAATAACTACCTCATATGTTTTTATGTGTTAGAAATATTACAGATACTTGGTTGGAAGCCACGCACGCAGGGCACATTTTGGTAAACATTATTCGTAGCCGTATAGGCCTGGGCGACAAATTCAAATATCACAACATTGCGACGATAATAATATTATCGTGATGCAAATGTCCAGTTTCTTTGCACAGTCCTACTCTGGTGTTGTTCCACGGTGGTCTCTGGTTGTCTGACATCACTCTGTTGTTCTCCGTAGGGTCTCCCTGGACCTCCAGGTGTGTCCGGTGGTCCAGGTGGTTCCGGGGATCCCGGCGAGAGGGTGAGTTGTGGATTTTATTTTACTTACTGTGAAAAAAAACTGGGAAGCTCCGCACACTCAGATCTGCTGCACAATCAATGTATTTATTTTGCTAAATAAATACATTGTAGCGATACCAGAGTGTAAAAAAATACTCAAGTAAGTTACAAGTAAAAATCCTGTTTGTCAAAGTCAAAGTGCAAAAGTATTAGCAGCAAAAATATACTTGTGTCCCATTTCAGATTCTACTGTATCATGTTATTGGACTATAATTATTATCACTATCACGATTTTATTGGTGGCTTTTGGCTATTTGAACATAGCCGATGTATACATTATGCTGATTTGACATATACTGATAATAAAGGTATCTATCTACTCACTGTATGCTATTTTCAAAAAAAGAATCTGAAAGTAAATCATCGAAATCTGCGATCCGTCACCAGTAACTAAAGTTTTCAAATCAACAAAGTACCCGTATTGTCCTGAATACAAGACGACTCTGATTATAAGACGACCCCCATTTTTCAAGACGCATTTGTGGAAAAAAGAACATTGAATGTCAAATTGTCTAGTCCCGGATTATACTACGATCCCTTTTTTAGATATTTCCATTGGAAAAGTATGTTAGTCTTATATTCAGGTCAATAGGGTACACCATTTGCCTCTGAGATGTGGTGGAGTAGAAGTACTATGTAGTATCAAGAAATTGAAATACACACAGTTACCGCATACTTGATTAAAATGTACTTGGTCACTTTACACCACTGCCTCAGGACTACTAAGTCATTGCCTATCTGGCTGTGCCAACATCTTAGAAATTAGAATACAAAATATCAGGTCTAATTTATAATGCCATGGAATGGAAATCACAACCGCAAACCCTGACTATACCCCTCTTCCGGGGGGCGTCATTTTCAGGGTCCTAACGGCCGCGCGGGTCTTCCCGGTGCCGACGGTCTGCCAGGACCCCCAGGAACTGTCCTGATGCTGCCTGTGAGTAAATCAATATCTTTTTTTAATCTCCTGTTAAATTTTGTTGTGTTTGGTCCCCTTTTCTCTTCTGCACATGGTGAATGACTCACTCACCACCGCGGAGCTGTTGCACTTGGCTCCGACTGTGTTTCATGTGTGTGTGTGCATGTGCACTGTGGCTTAAGTTGAGTGTGATGTAGGTTTTTCACTTGCGTTATCAGTAGTCCCAGCACAGATAAGAGCTTTACACTGTCTTCTGGAATGTAAGGGAGTTTCCTATCAAACCCCCTTTCCTCCACGGGCCTGTTTTACATTGTACGTCTTAAACATTTCCCGAGTTTGCAAAAACAGCCGATGTACAAGCTCGCAGCGCGTTGCAATGTGACGCGTTTGCAAGCTTGTAAGAGCGTCCGTTTTCACGGTTTGCCTTACGATGACGTAGGCATGGGCTTAAGTGGTTAATGACCATTTGCTAAATCCCCACTCTAGCACCCCCTAGTGGAGGACATTCATAACACCATAGTATATAGTTATATCACTTTGACGATCATTGTCCGCCACAGACCTCTTTAAACGTTTGCATTTTGTCTACCCATTGCTTTGAAGAAAAAATAAGAGAAGTTCTTCTCTCCTCGCGTGGCTTGGACCTGGATTATTTCCCGTAATTCTGAACCAAATTGAAATGTATCGTGTGATCTTCAAAGCAATCATTCACATTTTTATCAGGGGGAAAAAAACAACAACAGTGTTGTTAGTATCTCTTAACTGCGGCTGCTGCTGGATCTAGCTGTTCTACTTGCAGATTGAAACACGAGTGGGTTTTTTTTTTTTGTTGCTCAGATAACGGGCTTGTTTCTCATTCTTCTACACACTCTGGTAATTACTTTGGTTGTTGCTGCGTTGCCTGCGTTGATTAGTTGAGCAGATGTTGCTGTTGTGGTCTCAGGGGCTGAAGGAGCTGTCTGGGAAAGCCATGTGTTGGGCTCAGTCTGGACAGGATACTCCAGCGTGTCTGGTGCTCTATCCTGTGTTAACCCATTTTGGGGCGGGAACCCCTTTTGGTGTTAGCATCATGTTATGCTTTAGCTATTGAAAAATAGCAGATCTACAAGCTCGTAGCGCGCCACCGAGTGGCGCGCTACGAGCTTGTAGGTCTGCTATTTTTGAAAAATCGAAGAACGACTGACATAGAAACATAGCCTTTTCAGAAAACTGTCAGGATGTAGAAGACATTTTTAGAATCTGATCTCGGGTCAAAATGGGTTAAAAAAAAAATCAAAAAAGGGATCCCTAAGTTAACCACCACCCTATACAGCATATCGTTGCTGTCGGCCAGAAAGCTCTTATTATTTTAACTTCTTTTGGGGTGTTTTCTTTCATAAACGAACGCCCCCAAATTAGGTCATGCTGCACTATACAGCGTACGTCACGCATGGAGAGTAGCAGATGCCACAAGCTCGAAGTGATGCGCGAAGCAACACGTTCTGAGCTCGCCGGTCTGCCACTTTTACTATGTCGATCCTCAAAAGCGGTGGTTTTTCAACCCTGCGTTTGAGCCATGTACGGACCACCAATTGATTACATTTAGCCTCTCAGATCCAAGACTAAAGAATATGTTGTCGTTGGGTGAGATTTTGTCCTCGATTCCATGCTGTATTGATGTTGGTACCGTTAGGAGAGATAACGGGCAAACGTTGATCAAAATACAGATTTTTCTACATTGTCTAATCGTGTAGACTTCTTGTAAATTAAGTAATGCAGATGTTTAACTATAATTGTACTCTTGAGAGTACAGTTGCATTTTACACTCTCAAGAGTTAAAGATCTATAAGGGTCCATTTGGTTACGAACTCTCCATCATTTAGCTGGGGACCACCTGGAACCCCCCCAAGGACCATTGTCCTTGAGGGGACCTACCCCGTGTCCCCTATAGGGTAGGTACCCTCACAAAAACATGCAGTAATCCTGGTCTCTAAAACTACCTCCCCATGGGGGAAAGGAACTGGTTGGAATAACGTGTTCCTTCCACGCGCTACGTCCGGCCGGGCGAAACTCCCCCCCCTGTCAGGTGAAAAGAAGCAGCTTGGACTCCTCATGCATAGAAGGAAGCATGAGGTCAGTCCGCTTGGCTATATTATTGGTTATTTCCACAGAATGTTTTCAGGCCTATTCAGATTTTCCCAGAATAACGATTGCTAGGTTTTCATGTGGTTTAAACTTTAAAAAGCCATAATGATAAACATGATGCATTGTTGTTTCACCGCTGTCTAACAAGTAGCAGAAGAGGGGTTTTTATTTTCTTTCTTTTTTTTGTGGGCCGCTTTTCATAAATTCACAGTCGATTTGAGTTGAACCCCATTATTGTGTTGGCGTTGTCGTTTTAAATACCCTCAATTTCCTTCATCGTATCTCGTTTTGTCTCAGATTTCCTTGGACGTTACTCGATGTGATCTCGACTCGCATTAGTTAAGAACGGCATGGACCCCGAGAGTCAGTGATTTGATTTATCAGTTTGTTTTTCTTTTCTCTCCCCGTCTCTGTGCAGCTGGCACTGGCAGCGCATCCTTGTTGTCATGCAGGGCCTGAAACAGAGGATTGTTAGTTAGCTAGAGACGTAGACACATAAAGCGAGGAGAAAATAAACTGTGAAATGGAAGGGAGAAAATATATCTGAGAAGGGGATTTGAAAGCAGACAAGCACATACTATCCATCAGGATAAAGTATACTGCTTAAAGAAATTAAGGGAACACTTTGTTCCCTTGATTTGTTTGGTTGCAAGTTTTGCAGGTCCGCTCGATAAAATTAAAGCACCAAAAGTCCTCTCTTCATTCTTCATATTTAAAGCGACTATAGGGCTAATAAAGCTGTCTGCCGTTAGGTGGTCTATCTTAATAAGAACCTCGGTTGAAAAGTGCATGGCATTTTGTGAACGATTCACATTAATCCAGCGGTTTGTTTTGAGGTCTGTGTGAGCTGCACAAAGATCAGACGCGCGTCGCAGTAGTCGGTACGCAATTAATCAACTGTTTGTATTATTGCTCCTTGGTTACAATGTTTTCTGTGATGGTGAAACCACCAACCTAACCGCTATATTTCCCTGTTGTGTTGTCACGCATCTGTGAACCAACGCTCAGCCTCTCTGGAGCACTGTGTGTACTGTGTGTATGTGTAACTCAACTCAACCAGATGCCTGGCTGGCTGGTGGAAACGACTCAAAAGTTTCACCATCAGAACTTTTTTTTTGCATGGGTTGTGGTGCATCTTGCAATACCCGCAACCCGCCACAAGATGCCAGTATTGTTCACATAGCCTCTTGCTCAGTAGAGCAGACGTGCTACACGTGTAGGCGGGCTGAGCTGCCTGGTGCCCGGCCGCCTAACTGTGTGCACGCTTCACAGATTAACATCAGCTGCGCACACTTTCAAACCAGGCTTACAGAATTATTTAAAAAAAAAAATAGCAACATTGAGCAAAATTGAGACCATTCCGATTCAGAGCTGTTTCTTTCTCAAGCCTTTTGGTCTTTCTTCTGTGTGATGTCATTTTTTAGAGGGCTGCCACTGTTGATTCTGCTCTTAGCGATTATTCTACTTTTATAAAAAATTAATTCAGCCGTTAATAATAGATTCATCTTGAAGCATGTTCAATATCTAAAACATTCTCCTTTTTTAAATAATCGATTAAATCGATTTGTTTGATTAATCCTACGGTATATAATGCCATTGCTTGCTGTGTGCGTAGTGCACTAAGCATAAGACTAAGGTCTCATGTGGCATTGGAGTCGGTACATACATAAGGTAACCTGACTCCGCCAGATGGGGCAGCAGAGAGTACACTGGGGAACCCAGTGTACTCTCTGCTGCCCCATCTGGCGGAGTCAGGTTATACATGTATGGATGAAAACTAGGCTGAAGGCAGACAGTGGATGCCTCATTGGCCGCTGCATTTCATTGGAGCGACCTGTATCACACGCAGGGGCGGAAGTGCCCTGGAAGTGCCCTGGAAGTGCCCTGGAAGTGCGAAGGAAGTGCAAAAGGCACGCTGCCACTGGGCAATCACAGCGCGTCTTTTCCCGGGACTTATCAATTCAATTCAAAGGAGCTTGTAGGTCTGCTATTTTTGAAAAATCGTGAAAATGTGGCGCAAATATATATTTTTAACTCAAATCTTTGAGCTTCTGGGGGGTCCCTCCCTGGAACAACATATTTTTAGATGGGGTTCAGCGGCCTCTTACATAACATTTTTGGGCTCCTTGACATGAAATATTGAGCACCACAGAAACATAGGTATTTCAAAAACTGTCAGGATTTAGAAAACATTTGTTAAATTTCGGCATCAGGCCAAAACGGGTTAATCATCAAATCTGTGTACTTTTGTACACAGTTTCCACTTTCTCTCTCTTGCCTCCTTCCTTGTAAGCGCTGACTGAAATGCATGTGTTTAGTGAGAAAATCATTATGCCAAAATGCACCACTGAGAGGCCTGAGGGCATTAAACCTTCCTGTGCTTATAGTGGGCATTCATCGATTCTACGTGCAATGTTGTCTTAACATATTCCTTTATTGTTTTGATTGTAGTTCACTCTAATCTTTTTTGTTTTATGGTTGTTGCTCATTCAACTGTGGTTTCTAATATCCCCCCCCGGGGTATCAATAAAGTATTTGTATTCAGTTGAGGGACATTACACATACGTGTGTGTGTGTGTGTGTGTGTGTGTGTGTGTGTGTGTGTGTGTGTGTGTGTGTGTGTGTGTGTGTGTGTGTGTGTGTGTGTGTGTGTGTGTGTGTGTGTGTGTGTGTGTGTGTGTGTGTGTGTGTGTGTGTGTGTGTGTGTATGTACGCGTGCGTGCGTGCATGCGTGCGTGCGTGCGTGCGTGCGTGTGTGCGTGCAATTGCTACATTCGATTTATATTTACATTATTTTAGTATATTTGTATTCTCTTAAATATGGACATCAAATGATGAGGAATTGAATAGTGGAGAAATGGATAGTATACTTTTGTTCTTATTCCTACTCCTCTTGATGACATGTTTGGTTGTTTGGTTTAATTTTTCTTTCAACCTGTTGGAAAATAAAATAATGCTTATTGTTCTTTTCCCCCCTCCCATTCATATTCTATGACACTACTGTAGTTCCGGTTCAGCTCTGGCAGTGACTCTGGTCAGAAGGGACCTGCTGTGTCCGCCCAGGAGGCCCAGATGCAAGCCATCATGCAGCAAGCTAGGGTAACACTCAACTCCAGACAGTGCTTTTCAACCCTTTCTCATATCTTCTATTATTCGGCATGTGAGCCATATGGACCATCTCATTTGATGAGATTTATAGCCTCTGATCCGACCAAAAACTTGGATTTTCTCGAGCATGCCCTCGACTCGAGAAACGACTTTGACTTTGTAGATTTCTTACAATGGAGGTCTGCGAGGCCTCCTCCTCCGAGCGAGCGGGGAAAACGGAAGTACTTGGGTAGTAATCTCCCCAATTCCAGCCCCGCACAAGCTATTAAGTTAAACTTAAGTGATGTCGATCAATTCCAAATATTATCAAAGTATCCCAAGGCACCCCTGGACATTACATGAGCTGTTCCCAAACTGTTGGCAGCAAGGATATTGCCCCCAAAATAACTGGCAAAACAACCGTTTTATTTGCGTGCACGGATAGACACTAGGGGGTGCTAGAGCCCTTTTGGCAATGTGCCCTTTTATTTTTTTTATTTTTTATTGTACAGTGTACACTGTACAGTATGTGGACCATGGTGACATTGATCAATTATTGATAAAAAAAAAAGCTTCTAATATATTATTTAGCTCCCAAAATCTATCAATCTCACACTATTAAGGCAACCGGCCGGGTTCTACATGCCGCACAAGGTGCCCTTATTTTCACTTGAGCACCTGCCCCTCTAAATGTATGTGCACGCCACTGAGTTCTAATGATAATGATGATTAATTTTTCATTGCTCCATTCTACCCAGAACACAATCAATTGACCATTAAAAAGATACATGTTTTGAATAGCAATCTGACCACTGCTAAGCTGCCGTGTTAAGTTGTCCGATGGGACAGTCGGTCACGCTTTTAACGATTACAAATCTGGCCTTGGTCCAGAAAAGCTTGGGAACCGCAGCTTTAAATAAATGTACACGCACACACACACACACACACACACACACACACACACACACACACACACACACACACACACACACACACACACACACACACACACACACACACACGCACACACACACACACACACACACACACACACACAGCACTTCTTAGACTTATATAGCATTTGAAACAGACTTATAGCATGTCATGTAGACAGCACAATAAGTGCATTGTATGTAGTCATAGCACTTCATAGTATATATGTACAGCATAGTATAGCATATATGTATAGTTTATATGTATAGTGTCATTATATAGATATGTTCTAGTTATAGTTTATATAGTGTCATTATATAGATATGTTCTAGTTACGTTCTTAGCTTACGCATGTTTCGCGATAAATGCATTTTACATATGTGATGTATTCCCATGCTTTTTGTTCTTGCTTAATGTAAGTCGCTCTGGATTAAGAGCGTCTGCTAAATGCCTAAATTGTAAATTGTAAATTGTTGTGCCTGCGTGTGTGTCTGTGAACACACTTACTCTCTGACAGCTCTCTCTGACACTTACTCTCTGACACCGTTGCACAACACTGGTGCATTTCATGTCACACAATGTGATTGTGTGTATTCTTTTTTCTTGCAGTTGGCTATGCGTGGCCCTACAGGACCGATGGGTTTGACTGGGAGACCCGGACCCCTGGTATGTACAATACAGCACTTCCGCAGCACCCGGCCAGCTAATAAATACACTTCATATTTCTGATGCTTCATCAAAGGATGATCTTTCGTTGAGAAATGATAGCTGTACAAGATCTAATGGCTTACTTTTTTTTCTTTGAATGCCCCTGGAATGCCCTTCAACGCGTTCTAAAAGTTTGTTTCAATGCCATCGTTTACACAGCTCCAAGGGCAACCTCAGTCTGAACCAGTGAATATGGACAAAATTGAATAGCACATTATTTGTTGATGAAAAACCTCACCATTGATATATCTTAGTATAAAATCCAGTTTAACCCATTTTAGGCGGGAACCCCTTTTGGTGTTTTAAAGCATTATGTTATACTTTAGCTATTGAAAAATAGCAGATCTAGGTCTGCTATTTTGAAAAATCGTGAAAATGTGGCGCAGATCTTTAGGGTTTTTCAGAAAACTGTCACGATTAAGAGGACATTTGTAGAATCGTTCCCAGGTCAAAATGGGTTAAGTGATTAGAACTGGGAAAGGACAAACACAATGTCACATCATGACATTATGATATCCAAAAATCCCCAGACAATGTCTAGACTGCATGGGCCTACAATCTATAATATTGAGATTATTGACATATTATTGCCCATGATGATGGGTGGTTCTGAACTTTGGTGACTAATGAAGATGTGTTCATTTCTCAGGGCAACCCTGGTACCTCCGGACTGAAGGGAGAGTCGGGAGAGGGTGGCCCCCAGGTAAGTGAAACCATGCCGCCGTACACCGTACTAACGCTATAACTTCAGCATGCTAACTCCATCTATGCAGGACGATACAGGGACTCTGTCCCAAAACAGAGAGTCGGGGCACCCAAGTAAATACCCCTTTATTTTATGATTTTAGTTACGATCTGGGAAAATAATCCGACATAATGATTTGGACAGAGTAAAACATTTTTTACCTTTCTCACAATGAGCGTGTAGATTAGCTATTTTCACTAGTTTGGGTCCCAGGGAGAATTTCTCTTTGGGGTCTCTCGAGCTAAAGAGTTTGCGAACCCCCGGGATACCTGGACTCTTTCCCTCTTTGATAGCTACTCTCACATCATAAAAGAGACACAGCGAGGAGAAAACATGCTCACCAACAGACCTCATTTCAGAGCGATGTCTCTGATATGAGAAATGAAACATTATATTTTGACGTGAATGTTGTTTTATGTTTTGTTCCAGGGACCTCGTGGACCAATGGGATCGTCTGGGCCTTCTGGAAAGCCTGGCAGGAGGGTAAGCAAGCACGTCACTATTCTGTCAATCTAGTGGAAACCCATCTGCAAAAATAAAAATAGAGAAAAAACAGCACCCTCTGCTGTTTGTTTCCTTTGCATTTGCCTCTGGGGGGCGCGGCTTATAGCCTTGCGTATAGAGCGTCGCAGTCCCGCCTCCTACCATGGACCAGGAAATGAATCCCAATGCATTTTTCCCATAGACATTTCAACAAGTATTTATTTAAAGACGGTTACACCGCGGACAAAGACAACTCGAGGCGTGACAACTCATGACAACACAAACAAATAATTACAAAGAAGAAAAACAACAAAAAAAGTGTTATAGACTATAATATCCACACGCAGTGATATTAGCATCGCTACGCAAGGCTAGCGCCGCCCGATAGAATGTGGATAACCCGTTTGGTCCGCCCTCAGCCCTCCTCTTGCAGTGGAGTGGAGCGCGTATGTTTTCATTACACACACGCACGCATGCACGTAAACACGCACGCACGCACGCACACGCACACACACACACACACACACACACACACACACACACACACACACACACACACACACACACACACACACACACACACACACACACACACACACAAATGCACATCCATCCATGATCCGTCCATCCATCCACACGCACTTGCAGACATTACAGTAACATGATGGCATTAAAGAATGTTGTCACTTCCGAAACAGAAAGAGCACCGGTATTCTGGTATCCGGTATATCACGTACTAATCACGATACCGCGAAAGACAAAGCAGGCCCTTATTCCTGCCCGTCACGTTCTTCACTGTGCTGATTCTGTGCTGTTCTTCTGACGTGGTAAGTACGTGTTTGTGACGTTCTCTCGTTGACGTTGGCTGTGTTTTTCAGGGTCGTGCGGGAGCTGATGGCGCCAGAGGCATGCCAGGCCAGACTGGATCTAAGGTATGTGTGTTGTTGATGATCCCTGGCCTGTACACCAGTGGTTCTCTCAAAGTGGGGATCCAGGGACCCCCTAGGGGTCCTTGAGGGAGTTCCAGGGGGTCCCCAGCTAAATGATAGTTTGGAACCAAATGGACCCTGATGGGTCTGTAACTCTGAGAGAACTCACAGAGTTAAATGAACATTGATTTTAGCAATATAAATCGGGATCCCAGAGATAGAAATGCCATTAAATGGGGGTCCGTAGCCTAATGGATGTCAAACTGGGGGGTCCTTGAAATTAAAATGCATGCAAATCACTGCTAGAGCCATACAAAAATTATCTTATGGGGGGTCCCTTTGCATGTTTTCAAATGGGGGTCTGTGGGCCAATTAGTGTCAATTTGGGGGGTCCTTGACATGAAAAGGTTTGAGAAACACTGCTGTACACCACACTACAGCACTGGTAGGGGGGCCCCTGGAAAATGCTTAAAGGGATAGTTCACCCCAAAAATGAGACTTGAAATAATGGATTGTTTTGGTTTGTTTTTGTTTTCCGTCGCTTTCCTAAACCAATAATTGAATCACCATCTCCCTATGGAGACACAAAGGAGACTCTTTGTGTCCACTGAACCACTGCTGGTTAACACTCCGTTTGCCCGGGGTTAGTTAATCCATTAAATCAGAGCGCCCAGCGATTTATAGAAGCGGAACACTTTTACAGACGGACCGGATGTTATCCCGGATTAGCCTGGCTAATAAGCCAGACTAATATCACACAACACTGTCGCGGTATATTAGTCTGGGCTGGCTCCACTTGGATTTCATTTCCCGGGGGGCGGGTTCAAACATTTTCTCTTTGACGCAATTGGTCAGAGCTACTGTCAGTCAAAGGTCTCAAGCATTGAACGTCACTGTACCAAAGCCCGCCCATATTGCATACCGTGTCCCGATTGGCCCGACCTGTTCTCGGTTGTAGGAAAGAGGCGTGCTACTGAGCCTCGCCAGACCGTAATCCGCTTTTTTTTGCCAACGGCTGATTCGGTCTGGTTTATTAACCAGGCTAATCCCGGATGTGGATGTAGCAGCTAGATGTAGCCAAAACACCCTAGAGCCGATCGACAACAACGGGAGGTATGATTAATTCTATTGCGACTAGCGACGGGACTGTGGTATGCCGTCTATCTAAGTCTAAGATCTTTTCTTAGAATTGGACGGGATGATTTAGAATCAAGAGTTATTAACGTTTTAAGATTTTTGGTCTCGTCGGCTAAGCAGGGGGGGGACACATTTTCGATGACGTCCCACTGTTACGCAACATTGAGTGTTGCGCAACAGGCGCTCCTAGGCTGTGGAGCGATCGGCTTTGATATCAATAATCTTTGTCTTTTGGATAAAACTTCGTCCTGAGCGCTGGGTGTTACTAATTGAAAGGACGGTGAACTTCGTCCTGGGCGATTTGGGGTGTTAACTAATTATTGGCTTAGGAATGTGACAACAAAAATAAAAAATAAAAGACTTCAAGAATTCAAGTCTCCATGGGGTGAGTAACAAAGTGAAAATGATTCATTTTTTTGCTTGAACTATCCCTTTAAGCCATTTTAGCTCAACGTGTTACATTGCAACGTGTTGCGTGCTTGTAGATTATTGACAAATATTGCCAGACCTTGACAAATCTTCTTTAGGGGGGTTCCTGGCACAACATCTTGCCAGATGGGGTAGTCCACAGCCAAGGGTCTCTTTGACATGAAAATATTCCAGAACCACTGAACTGTATACATCTTTTCATTACATTACATTGCAGCATTATTTCACCATTACACCATTTGCCTGAAATATTGCTCTAACCACGATTGTCTCTCGTTGCCAGGGAGACCGAGGCTTTGATGGGCTAGCCGGGCTTCCAGGTGAAAAGGGACACAGAGTAAGGCTTGTTTTGTCTCTCTCTCTATGTGTGTGTGTGTGTGTGTGTGTGTGTGTGTGTGTGTGTGCGTGTGCGTGTGCGTGTGCGTGTGCGTGTGCGTGTGCGCGTGCGTGCGTGCGTGCGTGCGTGCGTGCGTGCGTGCGTGCGTGCGTTCTAGGGTAAATATGTTATTGCCAACAACACAATTAAATCGTTAATTGCAATTATCTGCAGTAAGTATGCAAGTAAAACGTTGTGTATGTGTGCGACTGTGTATGTGCGTGCATTTGCATATACCGCTGCACGTCCATATGACGTTTGTGAGCATGGCATGTGTGTGTGTGTGTGTGTGTGTGTGTGTGTGTGTGTGTGTGTGTGTGTGTGTGTGTGTGTGTGTGTGTGTGTGTGTGTGTGTGTGTGTGTGTGTGTGTGTGTGTGTGTGTGCGCACGCATTGACCTTTCCTCATGGGTGTGTGGTGTTTGTTTGTCTTCCTGTAGGGAGATTCAGGACCCTCAGGACCACCTGGAGGCCCAGGAGAGGATGGAGAGAGAGTGAGTACTGCGTTAGAACTTCTCCCTGACTGTTACTCTCTCTCTGTCTGTCTGTCTGTCTGTCTGCCTCTCAGATGCTGTTTTTCTCTTCTCGTTGTACCACAGCATTCATCTTCCTTCATTGGTTTTCCCTGCGGCCTAATTCTTAATGCTGTACTGTCGCGCGCACGCGTACATAACAGTAGAGTAGAAAAGTCTCCTTGAAATGGTTTTGGTCAAATGTCATTATGCATCCATTGTACAGTACGTGCGGCGGTGTCGTTGGCGTGCCGTCGTAAAGTGCCATGTGCCGTCGTAAAGAAAATCAGAATTAAATCGCAGATTCAGAATCCTCACCTGAAACTCGGTGCTGAGATCATACATTTGCTGTACGCAACCTTGTCTTATCTCATAGTATGCTACTCGTCCATTGACTGGGTGCTTTCCTTATATTACATTGTTTATCCATTCATTGTTCCATCTTCTGTTTGACCTTGATATTCTACATTCTCTCTCTCCTCTCTCAAGTAACAATGCCATGAATAAATATTCAAAGCAATAGCATGAGACCCGCCCCCCCCCCTCCCTCCCCAATTACACACAACTATAATCCTCCTCATTAGCCCATCATGGACGTGACTCCATCCTCCTCCTCTCTCTTGCCACCCGTTGCTCCTCGCTGCATCGTTCTCCCTCCAGCGCCATAACAAGTGGTAAATGGTGCATTTATATAGCACCTTTATCCACGGCGCTTTACAGAGATTGTGCATTATTACATTCACACACACACACACACATTCATACACCGATGCCGGAGGAAACCATGCATGCAAGGCACCAACCTGCACATCGGGATCAATTAGGGGTTCCAGAGTCTTGCTCAAGGACATCACTTCGACACTATAACTCTGGGGGAGCCCCGGGTTCGAACTGCGGTTGCCATCCTCTACCCTTCTCTCTATACCCCTGAGCCACTGCCGCCCCTATTAATAATCTCCTCTTCTTCCTCCTCCTCCTCCTCCTCCTCCTCCTCCTCCTCCTCCTCCATTGTAATTCGTGTGCTCCTCCAACGCTTCCATTCTTCTGACCCATTCTCTCCTCCTGTATCCCAGGGAGACGACGGAGAGATCGGACCCAGGGGACTGCCCGGCGAGCCGGTGAGTGATCACAATCCACTGACTCCCTGAGAGAGAGAGAGCCCGGTTCCACACACACACACACACACACACACACACACACACACACACACACACACACACACACACACACACACACACACACACACACACACACACACACACACACACACACACACACACACACACACACACACTCTCTGTGAGCTATAGCTCCGTTCTCACTGCCTCGGTGTCGAGGCCTTGATTGCAGAAAGCAATTTGCAGCGTTCCTCCAATGCTTCTTCTTATTATGTCACCACCGTCGTGATTCATACATCACACTGCGCATCGTGTCCTGGATTCAAAATAACCGATCTGCAAGCTCACAACGCATCACCCTGTGGCACGTTGTGAGCTTGTAGGTGGGTTATTTTCAGTGTGCGACACATTGCGCAACTAACTAATATATAAATCAGGCTTTAGTGCTGTATTTGTAAAAAGAAAAAAAAAGGGGGGAAGAAAGAGAAAAGAAAAAACAACACAGACTTCGAAGTGGGAAATTTTGCAGTCTTCCTAACCTCTCAAATAATCTTGTGCAGTAGTTTATTTTGTCCACCAGGGTGTGCTGTTTAGACTCTTAGATTCTGGACGATAGATCAGTCAGTCATAGTTTAGGAAGCACTGAGGTGGTCTTTGATAGGCAGAGTCTCAAGTGCTACAAAAGGAATGATTTGCATTTAGTGTTGCTATTTGGATAACGTGACATTATCCTCAAGGACATTTTACACGTCAGCTTGTTTCCAGAGACAATGATGATTGTTAAACTTGCTAAATGTTTTATACTTCATGTCCTCTGATGCCATTCTCATTGTCATCCTGTTCTTTTTCTCAGGGGCCTCGTGGTTTGCTGGGACCAAAGGGTCCTCAGGGACCCCCCGGACCTCCTGTGAGTACACAATGCTCCTCTCTATAGTACACACTCCTTCTGTGGCTTCAGGCTTCATGGGACAACCTTCATTTGAGCACAGTGGTTCTCCTCAACCTGTATGGACCCTTGAGGATATTGCAAGTGGGCCCCGAAATAATTGACCAAAAGATTTGAATGATAAAATAAAATAAAAATATATGATAACAATAATAATGTTCCAATAATCCACAATTGATCGATGGACCATTAAAATAAAAATGCACGCGGCACGTCCATCCGCTAAGTGGTCAGATTATGGGTGGACCCGGCGAACGCATTCTCCAAGCGGGCCATTTTATCCCCAGAAAGAAAAAAAAAGGTTGTGAGAAGCACTGTTCTACCTCATATGATCCTATAGTATCTGCTTTGGCAGTTGAGTTGACAGAGAAGCCAATAAGGCAGCCTGAACATGATGAAATGTAGTTGTTGATGTGTATACTATAGTGTAGTAGTAAGTAAGTGCCCGGCAGACCGGCCAACGGTGCAGTTTTCTTCTCTGTTTCATCTCCGTTCCACTCCTCCTCTGTTGTGTACTGTAGACGCTGTGTGCTGTGTACGCTGTGTGCTGTGTACGCTGTGTGCTGTGTACGCTGTGTGCTGTATAGCTGCTGAATGCTTTGTTTATGTCCTCTGTGTTAGGGTGTTACCGGGATGGATGGCCACCCCGGACCCAAAGGAAACATCGTAAGTAGTGTGTCTCTGTGTGTGTGTGCGTGTGCGTGTGCGTGTGCGTGTGTGTGTGTGTGTGTGTGTGCGCGTGCACGTGCACGCGTGTGTGAATAAAAAGCAGGGCCGTGCCACTTTTAACCCATTAAGGCCTGCACGTCGAAATAAATAAAAAAGTCTTCTGAAAGAATGTATATTCAAAGATTTCCACGAAAGCATTTTCACGATTTTTGCAAAAATAGCAGACCTACAAGCTCATAGCGCGCCACTCGGTGGCGCGCTATGAGCTTGTAGATCTGCTATTTTTCAATAGCTAGAGTATAACAGAATGCTTTCCCCGTTCAGAATGGGTTAATACAGAGACATCAAGGAAGGAAAAGGCGGCGCATACGATGGCCTCCAAGGCTCCAAATCCTACGCGTTGATGCCACACTCACTCGCACACGTCGCGGACACACACACAAACACGAGCGCTTATGCACACAGGCACGCACACGTGCGTGTGTATACACGACTACACGCACTTGTTTTTTTTGTCTCTATTTCACCGTCTAATACACATGACTTTCTGATGAACTCACACTATCTCTCTATTGGTCTCGCTCGCACGCACACGCGCGCAAACATTCACATACTAGTTGCTGTTGCGCTCAGAAGACATGCAGTGCAGCTAATGAAGAATAGACTACAGTAGCTGTATACGGAGGCTCGTTTTGGGAGTCCAGCATGACTGGATGGTATTATTCCAGCGTCCATTTGTGGGAGTGCTGGGCCCATAATGAGAGAATGCTTGGCCAGAGCATCCTGTCTATTGGGGAATGCTCCAATTAGAGAGAGATGGAAGATCCCGCGTCTTTCCCAGACTCTTGGACTGAACGAAGAACATAATTGATTGTCAATTATCTGAGAGGCGAGGCGTTCTTCTGAGTTTGAGGTTCAGCAGTTTCTTTCATTAGGAAAGTATAAGTGTGAGACAGTGTGCATGCATGGCCGTGGGTACATATGTGTGGCGCGTGCGTGCGTACGTGCGTTTTCAACTCCTTCAGCCAAATAAGGCTACAGTGTGATGTTAGTTATGGCCTGTCCTGGGGGTATAGGGACTGATGTAGTTACACTGGCTGTCTTCGCTCTTCAGCAGCCCCAGTTATTTCTTTTTATAGGAACGGGACAATGAAAAAAGAAGTATTCATATGACCTCTTGCATACCACCTCCCAGATTGTCGTCCGTTTTTTAAATCGCAGTTCGACTGCTGCGCGTTAAATACTGATTGACCGATAAGGAAATCACATCGAACTAGTTGTGAAAGAGACTTTAATTTAACTGTCTTTAACCACATTAACCCTGGCATCGCACATTCTGGGCTAAATTGTCAAAAAATATAACATTTTCAATTTTCTGTTCTAGCAAAGATAGCAGACCTACAAGCCGCTGAGTACATTATAGGACTTAAGTGGTTAAAGCCCTTGACTAATTAACAGATTGATTAATTCAGAGCCACAAATCAATATTCACTTAATGTGTAATGAATGTCATGTTAGTCACACAAACCCCTCCGGGAACTACTACATGAATTAATGAAAACCTATTTCTAAAGTCAATATATATATATTTTTTTTACACAGGGACCTCAGGGAGAGCCGGGCCCTCCCGGACAGCAAGGAAACCCGGGCACACAGGTCAGTATCGCTTGAACGCTTGTCTTTGTTAGTGGTCATGGTCGGCATGGGACGTGCACACCTAGACATCAAAGGGGGCTTCAGCCCCTGCCCTTTTACCCGTCTGTAAAACAACTGCCCTTTCCAGACCACGAATGCAGCATTTGCTATGGTGAAAGAAATGCAAATGCCACTCCTTTCCATGCCATACCGGAAGGCAGCATTCACTTCAAGTTCACTCCTGAACGTGAACACAGTATTTTGGCGTTGAACAAATTTGTTTAAAAATCCATGTCGTCACACCGCATCTCCACTAGCTAAAGAGTGCTGGGTTCCGCCCCGAACATAGCTGATCTACAAGCTCTCAATGCGTCAACGCGTTGTGAGCTTGTAGATCTGCTATGTTCGCTATTTTTGTCCAAAAGTGCCCTCTTACGGGATTTCAGCCCCTGCCCCTTTAACACTCTCTGCACGTCCCTGATGGTCTATTCGCCAGCAGTGGTGGAAAAAGTGTTCCCATTTTGTACTTTGTACTAAAAGTATCAACACTGTAGTTTAGGAGTGCTAAGTAAAAGTAAAATGTACTTAAAGTAGCAAAAGTAAAATTACTCATTATGCAGAATGTCCAATTTCACAAGTTTTCAAATGTTTTGAAAATGGCAGATCTATTATCGTGACGCAATGTGAGATTGTAGATCTGCTATTTTCAAATGGCTGAAATGAAGTGGTTATTGTATGTTTTATTAATAATAATCAAAATCTACAAAGTAGATCAGATATTGGAGTAAAAGTACAATATTTGGATCCGAAAAGTATTGGAAATTGGAAATACTCCGGTAAAGTCAAAGTACCTCAAAATGTTACTTGAGTATAGTACATGAGTAAATGTACTTAGTTGCTTTCCACCACTGTTCGCCAGTCATTTGAATGAAGAAACCTAGGGCGCTCATGATCACTGCGTGTGTTTTGTCAACAGGGTCTTCCAGGCCCCCAGGGAGCCATCGGACCCCCAGGAGAGAAGGTGAGGGTCCTGGTCACTTACGCCACACAAACTTTGTTGTGGAACTCTGTAAACATATGTCATAAAATGTCGCGTTCTAAGATTGGTTTGGAAAGACAAAGACATTTTCTTATGCAAAGTTTCTGCCCAAATGTCCGCGATTCTGTAGACTTTCTTATGTAAATGATGTGTCCTTGTGTTTATCTTCCTGTGGTGTAGACCACCACAATTTCACATCAATTTTGTGCAATTTAATTTTGTAGACAATTTGAGCCAGTCTGCCTGTCTCTGTCTCTGTCTCTGACAGCTATTAGTTGGGAGGGGGGGATTACCATCTACTTTCACCAGCAAAACATTTTGTTTTATTTTTTATTCAGCAATGAGTTCAATATAAATAATAATATAATATATCGGAATCGATATCAGCTGACATGACCCGGCAAATAATCAGAGATTGGATATTACGGTCGGTCATAATTTCAATATATTGTGCATCTCTGTATTTTTTTTGGTTATACTTTACAATTGATACTCATCTCATCTTCTTTTGATCTTCTTCCCATCAGGGACCTACTGGAAAACCAGGTCTGCCAGGGATGCCAGGAGCTGACGGCCCCCCGGTGAGTGTTTTTTACACACACACAGTTTGTGCTTGAAATGTACTGTGATTCTGCAAACTGTTAATAAATATTTCAATCAATCAATCAAACACACACACACACACACACACACACACACACACACACACACACACACACACACACACACACACACACACACACACACACACACACACACACACACACACACACACACACACACTCAGATGAGGGGTTTCAAATGACTTTTAAAGGATGACTTCACCCATTTTCAACCTGTCTTCATTATAATGTGTATAATATAATAATGTATATTTTCCATTTTTGCTTACTTGAAACCCTACCAGTGACAGTACCAGTGATCTTGTTTTTTTTCTCCTAGCATACTCATCCATTTACTTTGTAAAAGATTGTATACATTGTATACAATCTTTTCCCGATATTGCGTTATTTCTTCATCCATTGTTCCATTGTCTACATTCCCTCTCCTCTCCCAAGAGAATACAATCAATTTACCTTAACTATATATCCTTTATTGTTTTTACCGGATATCCAATTTTAGATGTGCGGTATTTTGCACTGTGTGTAATTTGTATTGTTTAGATGTGCCTATTTTGTCCTCTTGCATTATGCATATATGCTGTCTGTGTGTGTGTGTGTGCATGAGTGCGTGACTGTCTTTGTGTGTGTGTGTGTGTGTGTGCGTGCGTGTGCATGCATGCATGCATGCATGTGTGCACCGCACCTTGGAACACCATGACAGACAGACCTGGGCTTTAAATATCCCAGTAATAGCATTCAGTGCTTCTATAATACTGTGATTAATCGATGCAGTGATTGAACGGTGTGAAGGCTGCTATTCAAATGGGCCTGTTTCGCTCCAGCGTCACTTCATTCATTTTTTACAACCTAATCCCTCAGTAATGGGCAGCGTGTAATACCGTCGTATTTATGACGGCAATTATCTTGGCGTGAGACGCAATTAATGTTTCTCTTAATCATTCTCAGGGTCACCCTGGAAAGGAAGGGCCTTCTGGCGACAAAGGCCACTTGGTGAGTTTCCATGAAACAGCTCATTTTGTCTTGTAAACATGTCCATTTTGTCCCCCCGTGCCTATCATTTATTCAGCCTGGAAATAGCAGATCTACAAGCGGCACGGCAAATCGCTTGAAATGCCCGCGTGGGCCTGCGGGCCGGGGTCCACTGATGGGCCATGTGGGTATTGCAAGTGGGCCTCCAAATTATTGGCGAAACAGTTACGATTTTCAATGTATTGTGATACCGATAAATAAGAACTTGTATTAGTATACTGCGTTAGTTCCATTGATCCAAGTGGGCCTGGAACGCAATCGATTGATTTGATTGATCGTTAAAGTAAACATGGGCCAGCTGTGGCTCAGGAGGTATAGCAGGTCATCCAATGATCCGTGGATCAGCGGTTCGAATCCCGGCTACTCCTTTCCACATGTCGAAGTGTCCTTGGGCAAGACACTGAACCCTTACCCTTACGTTGCCTCCAATGAGTCGGTCGGTGTGAGTTTGCCACCATTGGTGGGGGAAGTGAGGACGCTGGCGTCGACTGTTCGCCGCTTCACCTCCCAACGTGTGAATGAATGAACCATTGTAAAGCGCTTTGAGCACTTGGAAAAGCGCTGTAACAATGCCATTCATTAAACATGCTCTGAAAATGCACTCGGCCCACCCATCTGACCTCTTTACGTGGCAGTCGACGATTTTTAGGAGTGCCGGTGCAGGAAAGGTTGCTATTCTGCCAGTATGACCCTTTTCCACCGGTTGGTTCCCAATGGGAACCGGTTCAGTTCTTTTTGGTTCTCAGTCCATGAGCCAGAGCTCCAAAATTGGAACGTTAATATTATGAATTGAGTGGGCAAAACCATACCTATATTAGATTGTTATTTGTTATCGCCATGAAACTTCCCCAATTGAGTACTTACACGAAGACAATGATTTATTATTGTATTACAAATTTTACATTTTTAAATGCAAATGAGGCATTATGTAGGAAAATATGCGAAATAATCGAAAATATGAAAAAGCTACTACTGTGGAAGGGTTATCATGTATTCATTTACTTGTATTGATCCTATAAACAATAAACCGTCCTAAAGTCGGCTGACGAGCCGAAATCATTTCGGCACTACAGCGGTAAAATAGGAGTATGAATCGGCCCTAAGAACCAAAAAGAACCGAACCGGTTCCCATTGGGAACCAACCAGTGGAAAGGGGGTCATTGTGACCTTATAGATCGGCTATTTCCAGAAGGCAACACCGACACGCGACCAAGTAGAGATATGGTTCTAGATGTTTCTATTCTGCAGTTGCTTCATCTGCATGCTGCACACACCGTAGCATTTCTCCTGTTCTCTTCCGACTCTCTCCTCCCGCACGGTTTTCTCCCGCGGCCGACACGTATTATCATAATACATCTTACATGAATGTAAATGAGGTTTTTTTTGCCGTGTGTGAGAGTATGCGAGTGTGTGTGTGTGTGTGTGCGCTCGTGCGTATGTGCTTGTGTGTAACAACACGCCCTCACCAACCATTCATCTCTCCTGTAGGGACCCGCTGGCCCTCAAGGACCCATCGGTTATCCCGGGCCCAGAGGCGTGAAGGTGAGTTTATTTTCCCGTCATCCCCTTTGGCCGTTTTCCATTTCAGTACCCGTCCCTGATGGTTGCAGTGCCAATTAACACACGTTATTGCGTGATTGTTGCTCGTGATCTCGTTTTCAAAAATAGCAGACCTACAAGTTCATATGAGCTTGTAGATCTGCTATTTTCCAATAGCTAAAGTATAGCATAATGCTTAGTTAAAACACCAAAAGGGGTTCCCGTACTGAATGGGTTAAATCACCTGCTGAAAAGGCACACAATCCACAGAACCCATCTGGACCATAAGTTCGTATACAGATCTGAACTAATGGGATGTATACGTTCAGCCTTTATTTCGATTTAGATTCTCAGAGGGATCATTGAGGGAGACCCTCATTTACGATGACGCCGAGATTACATGCATATAAACAACAACGATACAACACAACACAAGAACTCAGTTAAAACAGTTGCATGTGGTTGACAGCAATCAGTTAAAACAGTTGCATGTGGTTGACAGCAATCAGTTAAAACAGTTACAAACATGGTTATTAAGTAAGTTCCTAAAATGGCCAATTATTGATGCTAGGGTGTTCAGTGTAAAGATGGGCGCCGTGATGTTTTTCCACTCTAAAGCATGAGCATCAGGCATCAGCCACACCCACAGCTACTGTTGTATGATAAAGGGGGAGGGGTTAGGGGAGGGGATGATAGTGTGATGTCACTACAGTATATCACTTTTTGGCACGTCATCATTGGCACGTTTGACTGTCAAGGTTTCAGCCTCCAGGAAGAAACCCCTAAATACAAAGGGAAGACATCATTGCATAACAACCACACCAAGGGGTCTGTCTAATGACACCTCATAAACACATGAAAAAGTAAAAAACGAAGAAAAAAAAATCACGGCACTCCATCTTTAAGTTCCTGTTGCAAGAGATTCCAAGAATCAGGCGCACCAATGCTGAAAGCAGCCTTTCCCAGTTCAGAGTTGGCAAAAGGACCCAGAAGGCCTATATAGCCAAGCACCAGAGCGAGTTAAAATGTGACTATAGGTTTCTGAGGTAGCATGGATGAGATATTATGGTCGTAATATTCCAACCAGGGCTTTATACTGTATATATGAAGATGTGCCAATGATTGTTGGCATTGCATCTTTCAGTCAGAGAAGACAAGCCCAACATTATCATACAGGGCAATTTACAATTTAGGCATTTAGCAGACGCTCTTAATCCAGAGCGACTTACATTTAGCAAGAACAAAAGCATGGGAATACATCACATATATAAAAAGCATTTATCAAGAAACATGCGTAAGCTAAGAACGTAGCTAGAACATATCTATATAATGACACTGTACACAGTGATGAGTGTTGTAGTTGTCACCGGTGTTAAACCTGAGTGCCAGAGCTGAGTGGTAAACAGAGTCCAGAGGTGTGTGTGTGTGTGTGTGTGTGTGTGGAGGCAGCTGCATTATGATAGATTATGTCCCCACCCCATTGGCCACTGCAGATACAAATGTGGCTTCCATAATCCTTTTCCTACAGAGCATGTGGGAAATAGCTTTATTGCTGTATACTGTAGGCAGACAATTTTTACAACAGGATTATCTATGTGATATTTGAAATCGTCCAGCCGCATATACCGTACGTACTGTACCAAGATATTTGTATTCTGAGACTCTTTCTATAGTTGGCCCATTGGCGGTTGTGATAAGGGGATTGGAGTAGTAGTATGTTTTTAGACTTAGAAGACCATGAATTTTGTTTTATTGTCGTTATTACGTGTTAATTTAAGGTTGTGAAAAGAGCACTCTGTAGCGAGTGAGTTGAAGTAAAAGAGGTGAGTTGTAGTAAAATTAGAGGTGAGTTGTAGTAAAATTAGAGGTGAGTTGTAGTAAAATGATGAGCCCAGTGTCCCATAGAAAATGCAAACAATTCCATTTGCAAATGTGTCCTCACTGTTCTTAAGGTGGTTTTAAATCATCAGCAAAGAATTCACAAAGATTAAGAAAAGTAATCAGAACCGCAATTAACTCATAGTGTAGCTCATAATAAGAGGCGGCGTTGAGATTACTCCGTGCTTGGAAAACATGGCGGTGGTAGATTAGTCCTAATGTCTACTTCAGCCATTAGGACATTAATCTTTGATCTCTGGAGTCATTATCAACTGATACGGAACCCAGACAAAGGAATTTGCATCAAACGGCCCTTGTGGAGAGAGAGAGAGAGGTTGGGCAGGTCAAAGTCATTAAAGCACTCACTGGGGGAGCAGATTACCCTGTTGGCTTTATGTCTGGCAAAGTGTCCCGTCCCGGGTGGCTTGAACTCCGGCTAACCGTCCTGCCTTTGTGCGCGCTCGCTCGCGCGTGTGTGTGTGTGTGTGTGTGTGTATGAGTGTGAGAGAGAAATTAGCGGACTATAGGGGCAAGATGCAGCTTTTTAGATTTGGCGGCGGTGACAGAGATTTATCTGCTGCTGTGCGGTTGGAACTTGGAATCAAATCAACACACACACAATGAGCCGGCCAACTTATGCCCGGCATATCGCGTGTATAGGCGTAGCTGCCATATACACACATTAAACAGTGGGACGTGTGACTTTGAGCAATTGGATGTAGCGTCATGGGTGGCACTTTGCCGCCCAGCCCATTTTGTATGTTGCTGTCATCGGTTAATAACTTCCTGTCTGTGTGTCTGTGTGTCTGTATCTCTCTGTCTCTGTCTGTCTGTCTGTCTGTCTGTCTGTCTGTCTGTCTGTCTGTCTGTCTGTCTGTCTGTCTGTCTGTCTGTCTGTCTGTCTGTCTGTCTGTCTGTCTGTCTGTCTGTCTGTCTGTCTGTCTGTCTGTCTGTCTGTCTGTCTGTCTGTCTTGTCTTGTCTGTCTGTCTGTCTGTCTGTGTATCGCAGGGCGCTGATGGCGTTCGAGGTCTGAAGGGAGGAAAGGGTGAGAAGGTAAGAGAATGCAGTGCTCTAAACAAAAATTCGAATATTCTCAAAGTCCACAGACCTGCAGTACACGCTCTAAACTAACATTAAAAAGTCCATAGACTTGGCTGCCATATGACGTAGGCTAATCTGCAAAAACCATGCATTGGAACACACATTTCGGACACTATTGTGTACGGGTCGCCGTTAATGACGTCATGGCTGTCGTGTGCCAGATAAACGTCTGACATTTTTAATTCATCACATGGTGTTTTCACCATCCATCCATCCATCCATCCATCCATCCATCCATCCATCCATCCATCCATCCATCTTCAACCGCTTATCCGTAGTCGGGTCGCGGGGTCAAAAGCTCCACCAAAGAGCTCCAGACCTCCCTCTCCAGAGAGCAACATTAGTAACTTCCTCCTGGGGGATCCCGAGGCGTTCCAAGGCCAGTGAGTCGATGTGATCGTTCCGTCCCATCCTTGGTCTTCCCCGGGGTCTCTTCCCAGTGTGACGTGCCTCGAGGACCTCCCTATAGGTGCCTCGAGGACCTCCAGATGACAGTTTTCACCATGCATTGTGGGAAGAGATGAGTCCACGATATGATCACTACGCGTTCACTACACACCGCTACAAAATAGCCTAATCACTAATGGTACACTATATACTTACTGTATAGTGATGACGGGCGTGATTTTGGACACAGCCAGATATTTTGAGATCCATACATACTTACATTTGACTGCGGATGTATGCATAATGCGCAAGAGTGTACAAATGGAGCCAAATTAACACCTACGGGTCCATTTGGTTCCATTTGTACACTCCCAGAGTAAAATTAACACTGATTAACACTTTGCACTGCAGTGTAGTTTGTGGTCTCAAACTTGTAATGTACACTCATTGTACACATTTTGGAGTAAAAGTAAAGTGGAGTAAAAGTTAAATATTTATGGCTCAGAGATGTAGTGGAGTAGAAGTAAAAGTGTTGGGAATTGGAAATACCCAAATATAAAGTACAAATACCTGAAAATGGTACTTTAGTACAGTATACTTAAGCAAATGTACTTAAGTCACTTTTACCTAATTTCCTAAAAATGTACCTAAAAGTAAATTTCTGTGGTTTCTATTTCTATGGTAAAAATGGAAACAGAAACTTGCCCTGACTTTCTGCCTGTCTTCCTCCAAATGTTTTGATGTGGTTCTCTCTTCTGTGTGTTTCCCTGCTCCCAGGGCGAGGATGGATTCCCTGGCTTCAAGGGGGATATGGGCCTCAAAGGTGACAGGGTAAGACAAAATTCCTCCTTTCATTGTTTTTTTGCTCAATACCGCTGCAATCTTTGCCCCCCCCCCCCCCCCCCCCCCCCCCGACTGAGAACAAACCCTCCCGTCCGTCGATAAAACCCCCACACAAAGTTGGAAAGATCTGAACTGCTCAAGTTGTTGTTTTCTGGTGTGCCCTGGCTGGAGTCTTGACGGTGGATGTGACCACTGGAGAAATACTTTTTTTATTTTTTTTATTTAGAAAAATGGTCTCCGGGTCTCTGGTTGTGACCTTGACTCAAACTAATCGCGTGGTATCGACCAATTCGTTGTTTGTGTGTTTTTTTTTCTGTGGCATCTAAAGCCACTGTGGGATTGTGGGTATAATGAGCAAACATAAGGTTGCTGCTCCAGGTGGCAGGCAGCCTGCGTGCGTGCGTGCGTGCGTGCGTGCGTGCGTGCGTGCGTGTGCGTGCGTGCATGTGTGCGTGTGCGCGTTTGTGAGTGTGTGCGTGAGCGTGTGTGTGTGTGCGTGTGCGCGTGTGTGTGTGTCTCGTGTGTGTGTGTCTCGCGTGTGTGCGTGCGTGGGTTCAGAGGAGTCAGTGTTTGATAATAAGGACTCCCTCCATTTTCTTCTTCATCCCGCTGGTACCACTTTCCAATTACCTCCCTGTAGAAGCCAACGACCTCAAGACAAAAAGGGCAACGATTGTTAGGCGTGCCCACCGATTTCCTCCCCACTCCAAACTGCATGACATCCAGGGTTTTCTTCTGTCAAGTCGTAGGAAAACCACCGTTTTTACACATCAGACATGTTCTGATGCATTGAAAATGGAGGACCCCAATGCAAACAAGTCTTAGTCTTTTCTGGGGTTTATCCTCTTAACAGACTTTCTATTGAACTGTACTTTCCTCGAACTGTGCTCATTCTACAATCAATCAATCAATCAATCAAGCAAGTACGCAAGCAAGCAATAAATCAATCAAAACCAACACTCCACCCCCCAATTCCCTGTATTCCCTGGCAGTGGTGGAAGTACTTCAATTTTGGACTTAAAGTAAAAGGAAAGCATATTTTAAAAGCATAAGTACTCAAAATATGATAAATGTAGCAAAAGTAAAATGACTCATTATGCAGAATGTCCCGTTTCAGAATCAAATCAAATGATTTGACTACGTTGATCATTGATCGCTATTTTATGCTTAGACTATTTGTTCTGCCTCCCTTTCTCTTTTCATGGATGTAACAAAAACGATGGAGTCTGCACAAAAATGAATGTCACCCACTGTTTTGCACCCGTGAACCTCATCATGTGACACTAACGTCCTTCAGAATTCTCATTCTGAAATAGGCCGATCTACAAGTCGATCTTACAAGATCCCACAAGCGTGTCGTGAGCTTGTCGATCAAGCTACTGTATTTTCAGCAAAAGCATTCCCTACGCAAATAACAGAAAACTACAAAGACACTAGCATGGAGCCCTGAGGGAGTCCGCTCTCAAACCTATGGGGTTAAAGTGGATATTAAGCATTGAGAAACGGAAAACACTCGAGTAAAAGTAAAAGTACGGGAGTACGTGTGCTTCGGTAAACATACTTTCACCACTGATCCCGGGCCAAGCTTTGTGCAGACGAGCAGAGGACAGGAAGAGGCAATCGATGGCTAGTTTAAAGCTCTTCAGAGCAGAGAGAGAGAGAGAGAGAGGGAGACATGGGGCTCCGCTGCGTCTTTCTGCCCAGATGAAGCAGATCTTGATGAAAGTGGAGGATTTGAGGAGAGATGCCTGATCCGCACGGAGAAACACTCTCAGCATGGTCCAGAATCCAAATGGCTCATTTTCAAGCATGCTAATGGTTGTGGGGGGGAGGGAGAGGAAGAGAGAGAGAGTGTGTTTGTGCACGTGGCTTGTGTGTTAAATGTATATATGTGTGTGTGTGTGTATATATAGTTTTGTTTGATTGGCCTGCATGTTCGTCAAGTACAGTCATGGTTGCTTGATTTTATTTCCGTGTACTTCTCCATGTGTGCGTGCGCATGCGTGTACTGTATGTGTGCACGCGCATGAATGAACGCATGCGTGCGTCTGTGTGTTTGTGTTTGCGTGTGCAGCTTTGTGCGAGCACACATTCAACAAGCCTTTAACTGGATCCTGTTCACGCACCAGTGGGGCCACAGTGGTCGGTGGCTTGTTGTCGGAGCGAGTTTGTATGCTTGTCATTTAGCTGGTGGCCTCTGCTAGTGTCTGTCTGTATGAGCGCCGGAGAAAGGCAACAGCTTAGGGAGGGAGGCAATAAATGGACCCTAACAACTGCTATGTGGGCCAGACAGCAGGGGAAATAGCCTTATTTGATTGTTCAAGCAGAGCCTTCACAGCTGCTACGCACGCACCGTGCTCTGAAAGGCAGCAGCTGCTACACAAAAATGGATAGCGGTGGCGGAAAATGTACTCACACTTATTACTTTTGCGGGCTTTTTTTTCCTCCCTGCCTTTGTTTGATAGTGTACGCAGTAAGCTGACTGCAGGAAACGGGGGGGGGGGGGGAGAGAGAGAGATGTGGAGTGACACGCAGCAAAAGGTCGTCAGGACTGGGAGTCGAACCCGCGACACGCTGTCGGGCTGGATTAGCTGCCTAGGTGCCCCGGGACCGCTAGGCCGGCCCGGGCCTCACATTTATTACTTAAGTAAAAAGTATCAATACTGCAATATAGAAATCTTAAAGTACATATTCGAACGTATACGCATTATGCAGAATGTCCCATTTCCCAAGCTTTCAAATGTGTAATGTCACAATGCTTCGCATCGCGAGCTTGTAGATCGGCTATTAGTAGTGGAATAGAAGTAAAAGTACAGAAAATTGCAACACTGGTTCTTCTGTATGCTAAGGCCTCACTCAGACCTTTAAAACATTGATGCATGCTTGTTGTATGAATGTTGTGAGTGTCATGGCCGCCCCAATGCATTTCCAATGGAAGTCACATGGTTTGTAGTCCACATTTTGGACTACAAGCTGTTGTATGGCTTTCGGCTGTGTTTCGACTGCGCCCCTCCCCCTCATACAAGACAAATGTTGTGTCAAACCATGTGACTCCCATTGGAAATGCATTGGGGCAAGCTGTGTCACACCCTTTGTATACAACAAGCATACAGCAATCTGTTGCGACCGTGTGAGTGAGGCCTTAGTTACCAGAAGGAGTGGTGGTTGCTGCTGCTGCGTCCGTGCTGTCATAATATAGCTGCAGTGATACTCAAACCTTTTCATTTATTTCAAGATTAAGCCAGATGGTGTCTGCCACAATCTTGAAATACTACAGAGAGTCTGTGATCCCACCCTGTAAACGTTGATCAATGAAACGTTTAGAGCAGACAAGTCACGACGCGGTCTTCACAAAAGTCTATTTTGAACCCATTTTGACCTGAGATCAGATTCTAAAAATGTCTCCTACATCCTGAAAAAGCTATGTTTCTATGTCAGTCGTTCTTCGATTTTTCAAAAATAGCAGACCTACAAGCTCGTAGCGCGCCACTCGGTGGCGCGCTACGAGCTTGTAGATCTGCTATTTTTCAATAGCTAAATCATAACATAATGCTAACACCAAAAGGGGTTCCCGCCCAAAATGGGTTAAAATACTTTTCTGTCTCAACAAAACCCGTCTCCCGATCACTCTAAATAAGGCTATTCATCATGATTTTCAAATCCTACACCTGCCATGCCAACACACGTGTTTCAATTTGTCTGATTGGCGTAGAACTAATTAATTTGTTTGAAACACCTGTTGGTCCCCAACATGGCAGGTGTAGGACTACACATTTGAAACTCAGGAATTAGTCGAAAGCATTTGAAATTATTTGAGGGAGCCAACACGCCCGCCTTGAGAGACTACATTTCAATCATAATGCGCTAGTATGCATTAAAATGCGTAAAATGAAACCAAACCAATTTAGACCTTCATTATGAAAAAAGGTTGAAAACCACTGAACTAGTTGAAGAAGGCCATTTATCGCCAGAGACAGTGGACTTCCCAAGTGAAACATCTGGCCATAGCGATGGGAGATAAACCGAGTGGCGTGCCCCGAGTGTCTTTTGTCTCGACTGTGGTCCGACGAGATGGTTGGTAGAAGCGCTGACCCCGAGCACTGACATTTTTTGTCCTGCCTTCTGCCCGAACAGGGAGAGCTGGGACCCGCAGGACCTAGAGGAGAGGACGGCCCCGAGGGACCCAAGGGTCGCTCAGGCCTCCCTGGAGATGCCGGCCCTCTTGGCCCCAGTGGGGAGAAGGTAAGGTCTCGCAATAATACACAATGACAATAAAATACTAGGGATGTCCCGATACACTTTTTTCACTATGGATCCGATACCTCAATTTTTGTGTTAGCCGATACCGAATACCGATACCAGTGTCGTGATCTCATGTTGTGTTCATAGCTATCTAGCTATATATCTCATGTTGTGTTTATAGCTATCTAGCTATATATCTCGTGTTGTGTTTATAGCAGACTCCTCACTCAAATGTGCACTTGCAGTTTGGGGCAACTCCAAAGCAAACTCCACATGTCCCAGCATTTTATTTACCTGCCATAGTGTCAAGCCCTTACCCCTGTGTCGGATCGGTGGTTAGACTGATGACAAATAAGGGCCGATCCGATGCTTTCCCCGATACCGATACAGTATCGGGACATCTCTAATAAATACCAATACATTTTACAATGAATCTTCGTTTGGCAAGGTTACAGATGTAGTGGGGGATATTTATGGACCGGGAAGATAGATTATTCCCCCCCACCCCAAAACGGCAGATGGGTGGCGGGTGTGTGTGGGACAAGGTTGTGGTACTGAGGTGGTGGTGGGTGTGTGTGGGACAAGGTCGTGGTACTGAGGTGCTGATGGGTGGCGGGTGTGTGTGGGACAAGGTCGTTGAAGGGTTCTCTGCCATCCACTAGGGGGCAGTATCTCTACTGTACTGTACTGTACTAAGGTGGCCTCCATTTGTCTCATTCACAGGGTAAACTCGGCGTTCCTGGGTTGCCAGGTTATCCCGGAAGACAAGGACCAAAGGTACGTTCATGTTTCCCGTCCGGACGTCATTGTCATAGTTTATAAATAATACTGACGACCGATGACTTGGTGACACATTCTGAAAGTATGAACCATGTCACGTGTGTGTGTGTGTGTGTGTGTGTGTGTGTGTGTGTGTGTGTGTGTGTGTGTGTGTGTGTGTGTGTGTGTGTGTGTGTGTGTGTGCGTGCGTGCGTGCGTGCGTGCGTGCGTGCGTGCGTGCGTGCGTGCGTGCGTGCGTGCGTGCGTGCGTGCGTGCGTGCGTGCGTGCGTGCGTGCGTGCGTGCGTGCGTGCGTGCGTGCGTGCGTGCGTGCGTGCGTGTGTGCACGCGTGTGTGATAAATAACAAGTTCAGCATTTTGTCACCATGGGGCAGAAACTTTGGATCTCCGTATTTGATATGTTAAAGTTTGTTCATAATCACAAATAAATACCCTGTTTTATACATATAAATATTTAGCCAATGAAAAGTATTCACAAAGGCTTGTGACTAAATAACAACAACTACTGGTACATTGGATCAATTGGAACACCGTTCCTTTGTTTTAGATTTCCTGAAAGATAGCCGCTTTGGACCTACATACAAGGTTTCTGCCCGACCGTGATGACACGGCTGTCGGTCCTTTATTTTTATTTTGTATTTGTTGTATCAATTAATGCCCTACTTCCTCATACAAGAGTATCACACAAAAGTGAAAATGGTACATCCATTTTCACTACACAAGCCCCTGTATCTGTATATACTTCTAAAATGTCTTTCTTTTAAAATAATAATAATAATAATAAAGGAACGGATGTGGACATAGTACAGTACAAGGTTTCCAGCTCCCGACAGGGGCGATATCAAGGCCAGGAAACAGACCTCTTGCTGGGCCACCCTTCAACACGTCTTCCATCCGCCAGAGCTCTGGTAGCTGCTGGACATGATTAAAGGCCTTCTGATCAAAGAGGCCGGGCTCTCAAGCATGCCTTCTCTTGGTGTCAGTCAGTCTCGCGGTCCACACACACACACACACACACACACACACACACACACACACACACACACACACACACACAGCACAGCAATCAGCTGGTGCTGCTCCGGAATGTTGATGCCGCGACCGACAGTGGCGTGCACAGATAAACACTAGGGGGTGCTAGAGCACCCCCTGCCCTTTTGGCAATGTGCCCTTTCGAAAAAAAAAAAAAAATGTACAGTATGTGGACCATGGTAACATTGATCAATTCTTGATAAAAAGCTTCTAATATATTATTTAGGCCCCACAATCTATAAATCTCACACTATTAAGGCAACCGGCCGGTTCCACGCGCTGCACAAAGTGCCCTTTTTTTCCCCACTTGAGCACCTGCCCCTCTAAATGTCTGTGCACGCCACTGGCGACCGGCCGTCGACACTCTGCAGTATATAGTGATGAAGTCGGGGAGCTGTGGGGGTTTCAGTGAGGCAGACGATATAGGCAGTGAAGGATGTTATTGCAAGTCAGTGGCGTAATGCCGCTGGGATTTGAATGTGAAAGGGATATTTCCCTTTCAAATAAAATAAACATTACAGATAATATAAAATATTAATGGAAAAATCACGGCCCCCTCACCCTTCTACATTCTTTTTTAAAAACATCTGTTTATTATGAATTTTTGGTATACACACATTTCAGTGATATTTAAACAGCAAGTTACAGATGGGTCAAAAAAATAGCAGAAACATACAAACAAAACAAGACTTACAATAAAAAGAGACAAAACATAACCGTCAAAGAAAAAGACAACAATAAAATAATAACCGACATGGCTGATGACTACACCGCACTCCGAGGACAGAAACAACATCACAATACATTCTAAAAAACATTTAGGCCTACATTAATTAGATGACATTACGGGGCAGAACAATATCGTATTCAATCACTTCAGTCCAACACAACAAGCATCTCAATAATGGGTGACCAGATCTTTTGAAATAAGGGTTCCCTTTTCGACAGGGTAAATCTAATTTTCTCCAAATGCACCCTTCTACATTCTAAAGGGTGTTATTGTTTTTTTTCTTCTTCTTATGTGATCAATGGAACTTATGTTAGTTCCATTGATCGATTGACCACACTCTATTGATCCTTCATGAAAATAATAATCTATTCCAATCTATTTCTCTCTCTCTCTCTCTCTCTCTCTCTCTTACTTTCTCTTCACTCTCACAGGGATCTCAGGGTTTCCAGGGTTTCCCTGGTGCCAACGGAGAGAAAGGAACTCGGGTATGTGTGCATCTACTTAATATTCCTCTCTTCCCTGACAGTTTGGGATCAATACACACACACGCACGCGCGCACGCACGCACACATGCACGCACGCACGCACGCACGCACGCACGCACGCACGCACGCACGCACGCACACACAGCACAGCACAGCACTGGTGGAGACACTATTCACTGAGTGAATACACACACTCACAGCACTGGTGGAGACACTATTCATTGGGTGGATACAAATGCTAAAACGGATATACTATTTTTGTCAGGTGAAAGCTCATGAAATGTATAGAAGACCTAGTCATACTGTACATGAGTCGTACTGAGGACCTTGTCCTGATTGGCTGCCACACACGCTGCTGTCATGTATTGGTTACTCAGGTCACATGACCAGGAAGCAGGTAACAGACATCTTTAGAGACACCCAATGTTATGTAACGTAATGTTATGATTGAGACCGGCCGGTTGAGAGGAGCGTTCGTTACTAAATAAATAAACCAGTGCTTCTTTCACCTGACAAATATCACTATGTGATCATTTCTTGTTTAAATGGACATGTGCAGGTAAAGTAAAAGTACCTAAGAATGCACTTGAGTAAAAGTTACTTTCTACCACAGTTTGGGATCAATATGACAGACACAACGAGTTCCACCCACACAGGAAGTGAAATGTTACGAAATGAAGACACCGAGGCGGCAATAAAGACACGATTAAGAGCGATCAGATCCACCCAAACAAAACGATTCGTCATGTTGTGGTACTTCGTGGGCAATGTTTAATTTTGTCTGTTCGATGGACGGATCATTATTGCGTGAGGAAAAATGCCTTGTCAGAGTGAAGGCATTTTTCTCCTTCACAAAACATGATGGTTTTGGTGAGCGTGATGAGTCCCCGGTGGGCGCCGAGAGAATCCATGATGGTTGTGGTGAGCGTGATGAGGCCCCGGGCGTCGAGAGAATCCATGATGGTTGTGGTGAGCGTGCTGAGGCCCCGGCGGGCGCCGAGAGAATCCATGATGGCATCACCATATTCTCACAGTTATTTGTACTTCTTAAAAAAAAGCTCAAAACCATCCATTCTATTCTCAAAACCAGGAAAACTCATATTCACATAAAGAAAATAATTCAGTATATATTCCGTGTCGGACCAGACAAGCAGAAAAGCCAATATTCTCTTGTACTGTATGTAATATATTATATTGGATGTAACTCGAAGCTTGAAACTTCATCCAAATCAATGGCAACGAAAATCACATTTTCCTCAAGCCCAAAGGAGGCCGTTGTTATTGAATTCTCGATTGTAATTGTTAATGCGTCTGGCCTGACCTCGGTCAGAGCCAGCCACACAGGCCATGTCTACAGTACATACATATCTACCTGTCACTTGAGTATGATGGAATTCTGACGATTGTGTTTTTCTCTTCTCACACAGGGAACGGCTGGCAAGTCTGGACCGAGAGGCCAGAGAGGACCAACGGTAGGTCATCAGTTACTGTATATACATCTGTGCTGATATAGATTGCCACTGATAAACGGTAATCTGTTCTCATGATACAAATCCAACGTTGACAAGACCAACCAATGGCACCGCATTTAAAGATTAACCCATTTTGAGCCTGAGATCAGATTCTAAAAATGTCTTCTACATCCTGACAGTTTTCTGAAAAAGCTATGTTTCTATGTCAGTCGATTTTTCAAAAATAGCAGATCTACAAGCTCGTAGCGCGCCACTCGGTGGCGCGCTATGAGCTTGTAGATCTGCTATTTTTCAATAGCTAAATTATAACATAATGTTTAAAACACCAAAAGGGGTTCCCGCCCAAAATGGGTTTTAAGAACAACTCCAAAGCCTCATTTACGATATACGTTGTCGTATGGCGGTGTCGGGAGCGCCGCGATTCCCAATCTACAAGCTCACACAGCATGGCGCGTTGCGACTCATTGTGAGCTTGTAGATCGATCCGCTCATTTTGGCACGTGGCACCATCCTACGATAAATGGATCTTAATTCTCGTCAGAAGTTTCATGTCTCTACTGCTTATCTTATCTTATCTTATCCGTTCTGATCTTAAGGGACCTCGTGGAGAGAGAGGACCGCGTGGACCAACAGGAAAAGCTGGACCAAAGGTACACCCTGATGCCATATATTTGATATTAATATTTTAGATCAAAATGATGTCCTGGTACAGTGGTTTTCATCCCTGTTCACATCAAGGTCCATTATTTATTCTGCATTTGAGCCACGGACAACCATTTGGTGATATTTAAGCCTCTCAGACCCAAGACTTATGAATATTTTGTTATCGTTGGATAAGATTTTATCCTCAATCCCATGCAGCATTGATGTTGGTACCATTAGGAGAGACAACAGGCAAGCGTTGATCAAAATAATAATTCTTGAGAGCGTAAAAGTTTTAGATCTATGAGAGTCCAAAATTTGGTTAAATGCTGCATTTATATAGCGCCTTTATCCAAGGCGCTTTACATAGATTGTTGCATTACATTCACCCATTCACACGCAGATTCATACACCGATGGCGGCGGAAACCATGCAAGGCACCAACCAGCACATCGGGAGCAATTAGGGGTTTAGTTCAGAGTCTTAAAAAGTTACCAACTCTCCGTCATTTAGCGGCTTGGGGACCACCTGGAACCCCCTCAAGGACCACTGGTTGAAAACACACTGTTCTTGTACCGTTAGTCCTTCTGAACTTAGGCTGGAATTACTAATGCTGGCTTAGTAATGCCAGCATGATTGTATTAGTTGATACTGTATGGCTCTGTTCTTTGGACATCAGCCTTTTATTCTGTTTGACCGTTTCTTTTTTCATCTGCACATCTCTTCAGGGTAACTCGGGAAGCGACGGCCCTCCAGGACCTCCCGGTGAGAGGGTATGTACTGCTGTGTGCTGTCAGTGTCATCCGTCGTCCTCGCGACAACATTTCCCACATTTCCCGTTTCCAGGAGAGAAAGTCTGTTACTGAGCAAAATGTGTCGTCTTTTTTTTCCCTTCCGATTTCAGGGTCTGCCAGGACCTCAAGGACCAACCGGATTCCCCGGACCAAAGGGCCCACCCGTGAGCATAAACACATTTACCATTTTGATGACGACATACAGCAGATTAGATCACATGGTCCAGATCGCTGTCGTCAGGACGTAAACCTTGGATCTCCATAAATCAATGCCCTACTTCAGGGTTCCCCAATAGGCGGCCCGCGGGCCATTTGCGGCCCGCGGAGCGCCCCCTTGTGGCCCCTGGAAGAATTTCAGGGGCCCAGATATAAATGGCATTAAAGGGGGGTCATTAGCCTATGCATGTCAAACTGGGCATCCTTTTCAAATGGGGTCTTGCCCTGAAAATTCATTTTCAGGGCAAGACCTCGACCTCGTGCGTGCGGACTCGGCCCCCAGCCTGGTACCCTAGTCAAAATATGCCCCTTGAGGAAAATTAATTGGGGAACCCTGCCCTACTTCGTCATACAAACAGCGTCACACAAATGTAGAATTAGTTTTTGCTGACGTACAAACTCACGATGCGTTGCACTGTGACACGTCGTGAGCTTGCGTATCTGCTATTTTAGTTCCTTTTGGGAAAACACAAAAATATATATTCATATATAAATATTGAATGAATGAAAAGTATTAACCAAGTGCAAAGGTTTGTTTTTCCATTTTCGCTGACAGCAACAAAACAATATGTCACCATTCGTTGTGGATGTCTGTGAATGTATTATTACTGATCTTATCTGGAATGGAGGGGACAATCATTTTGCTTACTGGTGATGTTTTATCTGTTTTTATTTTTTATTTCCCAGGGACCCGCTGGGAAAGATGGACTGCCCGGACACCCTGGGCAGAGAGGAGAGACTGTGAGTAAAACTCCTAAACAACAGTGGTAGTACTCAAGTACTCAATTGTTTTACTTAAGTAAAAAGTATCAATACTGCAATATACAAATGCTCTTACAAGTAAAAGTCGGAAATTGGAATTACTCAACTACCATACAAATACCTCAAAATTGTACTTAAAGTACAGTACTTAAGTAAATGTACTCAGTAACTTTACACACTGTGTTCTACAAACGTGAGCCACTTCCAATCTTCGCTCTCCTCTTAATCTTGTACCTCCACAGGGCTTCCAAGGCAAGACCGGACCCCCAGGCCCCCCCGGGGTGGTCGGACCTCAGGTGAGCCACAGACACCATATCTCTCCCATATCTACCCCAACAACCCCCCCCCCCATCGACACCATAAATTACTCCATTGATCCTAACCTCGGGTGTCATGCGAGAAATAGGAATGGGGGCAAAACAATCGCATTGATTTGGTGTAGCGCTCGCTTTCCCAAGGCGTCTTTCCGTTGATTGTAAATCGCCGCGGCGGGCGCTGTTAACCCATTGAGACCTGGAACGCATCCATGTCACGTTAGCGTTAGCATTTTAAACATTGTTATAATTTAGCTATTGAAAAATAGCAGATCTACAAGCTCATAGCGCGCCACCGAGTGGCGCGCTATGAACTTGTAGGTCTGCTATTTTTGAAAAATCGTTAAAATGTGCCTCAAATCTATCCGAAAATTGTCATGATTTAGAAAAAAAATAAAAATAAATGTCGACGTCAGGCCTGAATGGGTTAAAGCAAAACAAATCCAAGGTCTGGAATATGGCCAGTAACACACTGTTATTCATATTCATCTGGAATATGGCCAGTAACACACTGTTATTCATATTCATCTGGAATATGGCCAGTAACACACTGTTATTCATATTCATCTGGAATATGGCCAGTAACACACTGTTATTCATATTCATCTGGAATATGGCCAGTAACACACTGTTATTCATATTCATCTGGAATATGGCCAGTAACACACTGTTATTCATATTCATCTGGAATATGGCCAGTAACACACTGTTATTCATATTCATCTGGAATATGGCCAGTAACACACTGTTATTCATATTCATCTGGAATATGGCCAGTAACACACTGTTATTCATATTCATCTGGAATATGGCCAGTAACACACTGTTATTCATATTCATCTGGAATATGGCCAGTAACACACTGTTATTCATATGGCCAGTAACACACTGTTATTCATATTCATCTCAATATGCTCTCAGAGCTGGCACTCGGCGAACACCAACGCTGTCACTTATGCCCTAAATTGCCGTTGTTATCTTTATTTGTGTGAAGGAATAAAACCATTAAGTAATCATTTGGCTGCTGTTTGGACTTAACAACCCTCTTTCAATGGGGGCTCAATCTCGCGGCTTGACGAAAGGGACTCCCCCCCCCCCCCCGGGAATAGCCGATCTGCAAGCTCACAACGCGTCGCTTCTGCGACGCGTTGCGAGCTTGTAGATCGTATATTTCCGCCGTATACTGCGGAGCATAAATCAGGCTCGGGGTCTCATGAGCCCTCCTCCTCTGCCTCCAAAGTGTTGTTTGGCCACTTTGATTTTACAGCAGTGGGCTGTTCCATCCATTATGGATGCACATTTAACAGTCATTTCCACCACCAGCCGGCTCTGCTAATGTGAGCCGAGAGCACCGATGATGGGCGACTGTATGTGGCCTCCGTGATGAGCAGCAAAAAAACCTCCCACTCAACACAGACACACACACACGCGTGCGCATGTACTGTACGCACGCACGCACGCACACAGCCTCCCTCTGCTCCCCTGTAAACATATGACACAATGAATGCCAGCCTGTTGTGCTTGTTTTATCCTCTTACCTCATCTCCTTTGAGCCCTTCTGTCTCATGATATTCCTCACCCGTCTCTCCTCATCTCCTTTGAGCCCTTCTGTCTCATGATATTCCTCACCCGTCTCTCCTCATCTCCTTTGAGCCCTTCTGTCTCATGATATTCCTCACCCGTCTCTTTGACTGAATATTATTCCCTACCAAATCGATGGGTGGGTGGGCTGGCTGGCTGGCTGGCTAGATAGATAGATGTGTAGCATTAGAGTGGCTCACAACCTCAGCCCGACGGCCTTAAAAGTCTTAATATCAGCCCCCGAATCACAGGGATATCCCTTTTGGTTTAGTGGTTAAGATGTTGTCCTTCCACGCGGGAGACCCGGGTTCGATTCCCCGGGTCTTAACAATGGTTAACAATGGTGCCGTGACCCGGATCGGCTTTCCCCCGTGGGAGGAGGTCAAAAGGCGGATGAGTGTAGTGGAGTATAGAAGAGTGCTTCACAATGTCAGCCTGGTGGCCTAAAGGTCTAATATTTCCCCCCGAATCACAGGGAGGATTCAGCGGATTCGACCGTTATCTCTGCATTGGAACGGCGAAATCATCCGTTATCAGCACGTTTGAATGGTGCCAAAATGTCCATACTGGCATCCTCACCACATAGCCTGGTCAAGGTTTCCCCCTGGTGGACGTGTCATTTCCAACTATTGTCGGTGCATGGAACTAGGAGCTACTAATATATACTATTCTCTGCCTATCAGGACGTAACTCGGACGGCGCTGAGTCGGGTCTGGTGGCCTTCGCAACGCTCGGCATGGCGACTCGCTCGGCTAGCGCCTCGCTCGGCGGTGCCTCATGTAGCTCATAGCCACCAGACACGGCGCGCCTCCGTCAGGACATCAGTGATAATGACAATGCTACAATCGCAGATAATGACATACTGAACAGTGAGGATGCCAGTATGGACATTTTGGCACCATTCAAACGTGCTGATAACGGATGATTTCGCCGATTCAATACATGATACCAGTCGAATGGGGTGGAGGATTCCACTCCAGGTACGATTCCCGGGTGTTACAGATGGATAGATACTGTAGATGGATGATAGACACCTATCTACAGTCATGGGCTGATGACGGGTGGGATGGTGGATGTATCAGACAGACAGACAGACAGACAGACAGACAGACAGACACCTTTTATTGATCCAGAGGGAATTTGGGTGGCGAAAATGTGTAACATTATTTGTATTATGTCCACCAACAGGGACCAACAGGTGAAACGGGACCAATGGGAGACCGGGGCCATCCTGGACCCCCAGGACCACCCGGTGAGCAGGGACTTCCCGGAGCGGCGGGCAAAGAAGGAGCCAAGGCGAGTACTCTTTTTTTGTCACTTTGAGCTTGGCGGTTGATTCGTTCCATAACGAAGCGTGGGATGGTGATAAAAAGCTGCTAAATAAACACTTTAATCTATTTTTAAACGAACGCAGCAATACAACATCCTATCCATTTTTAATCGCCTAATTATTGTGATTTCCTAAACTTAGCATGCCCGTTGCTGTCAGGCGAAATCCTTGCGTTTCAATAATTTAAACTTGTTTCGTGTGTGTGTGTCACAGAAAAGAGGTGAAAATACCCCTTCGAGCTCAAACGTGAGCTTATAGATCGCCGTGTTTATGAATATCGAAGTAATGAAAGGCATTGAACCCGAGCGTGTGACTAAATGATAACCACAGCGGATCCAATCTTTCTTCCATTTCTTGAAAAGTAACATTTTGGACGTGCAAGGTTTAACCTGACAGTGACAATATTATACGCCGTCACCATCAACGGTGCACACTCCACCTTGTAAGACACGCGCCATTAACCCATTCTGGGCGGGAACCCCTTTTGGTGTTAGCATCATGTTATGCTTTAGCTATTGAAAAATAGCAGACCTACAAGCTCGTAGCGCGCCACCGAGTGGCGCGCTACGAGCTTGTAGGTCTGCTATTTTTGAAAAATCGAAGAACGACTGACATGGAAACATAGCTTTTTCAGAAAACTGTCAGGATGTAGAAGACATTTTTTTAGAATCTGATCTCGGGTCGAAATGGGTTTTAAAAGGACGAAGGGATTCACAGTCTCTTATCGTGTCTTATTCTGCAGGGTGACCCCGGACCCGCTGGCCCAGCCGGCAAAGACGGTCCTCCTGGTCCCAGAGGTTTCCCCGGAGAGAGAGGTCTGCCCGGTCCGATGGTGAGTGGCGCTCTGGGCTCTGTTCCCGTCCCAACATCCAGCATCGTTATAATACTCACACATTTCCAATCTCTCTCAGTGGGCCTCGTTTTCTCTCCCCGAGCGAGCCGGGGCCCTGACAGTTCAAACCCACACGCACTCATCATTATTTCGTGGCTGCTAAAACGTAACACACGCACAGAAATAGATTTTGACTTATGCTCTGGGATGCAGAATTAGCCCAGGGCACATGGAAGACGGATTGCTCCACCGATCCTTTTGTAAATCTGATTCTTTCATTGAGGGTTTTTTTGTTTATGGTTTCATCGGTTTGTTCCTTTAAGCATACTTCAAAAGGAGTCAACAATTTATCGGCTTGCCGAAAGTTCTCTGTGGACATTATAATGTGGATATATCTGTGGATTTATATTCCATGCGGCTCTGCTTCGGGGCGCCGAAGACTTAGACCCCACCCAACTGTAAGCAGTGCTGGAATGGTGGTTCTGGCACCTACGTATAGATCCGACTGTGGAAATAAAACAAAATCAAACGAGACGAGCATCTTACATTTCTGACCACACACAATGTTCTCATTGGTGTCGGTGATGTTTGGCTACCTTTTGAAAAAGTGCCAAAAAGGCATTGTGTTTGTTTTCTCTCCATTTACATCATTTTTGTTGTTGTTATGACATTGCCGAACTCCGTTCACGCAAGACGTATGCTGGTAGCCTTTAGCCACTTAGACCCTATGGACCATAATGCAGACCGCGGCCATCTTACCATTATAAGTTAATGGCAAGGTGCTAACAAGGTGCAACTAGCCCATTCATCCAAACAGAAGCGTCCTATCTGATTGTATCAAACAACGTCAAACTCACCAACAGCTGTACGAAAAGCTTGAATTATTCTCTTTTTATCCTCAAAGTGTTTGTTTCATAAGAAATCCACCGTAGACATGTTATTACATGTTACTTTGTGTCCTTGCAGGTGATTATTTTTCTAAGTTTCTAAGTTTGGAAGTGCTCATTAAACTTGGCGAAAGTTATCATAAATTAATAAAGAATAAAAATCCAAGGCACTCTTCTGGCAATAAAGTTTAAAAAGCCTTCATTCAGTGGCCATTTTGCAACGCAAATGTATGAAAGCAGCCCACTGTATGGCAAGGAACAGGGATACAACAAGCCCACGCGTTGCAGCAGCACAGCAGCCTGCCAGGGGTGCGGAGTCTGCCGAAAAAAGGAAGAAAAAGGAAGAAAAAGGAGTCTTTTCTCAAACACGTTTGTTTTTCTAAACCTTTTCGTTTCTCTCACCCTTTCAGGGAGCTCACGGTCTGAAAGGCAACGAAGGCCCCAACGGCCCACCTGGCCCTGCTGTGAGTACCGAGCGCTCGTCTTTCTTCTCTCCATAACCTTCTGCCTCCTGCCTCTCTCTCTCTCTCTCTCTCTCTCTCTGGGCCATGTTCCCACCACCAGCTTCTCTACCAGGCTGGCTTACATAACAATAATGAGATGCACACTTACATAACACCACTTTGACCTGATATCAAGATTCTGGTTTTTTTTAAACGTTGAAGCTATTATGTCTAGTCATGTTTCTGTCTGGTTAATCATTTTATTCTATTTTCTTATTTAGCGTTTAAACGCACACGCACAAACGCACACGCAAGCACACACACGCAAGCACACACGTATATAAGTATATAAGACTATATTTCCTTTTTTCCATCTACACTAAATATGTTCAGCAAAAATAAACACATTTGTCGCTATTTTCAGCGAATGTTAGCCCCCACAATATGGACGCTGTAGATAGGGTTCCTTGCCGACATGATTGTGAATGTGACCTCTGACCCCCGCAGGGTTCTCCTGGTGAGCGCGGTGGTTCCGGCCCTGCTGGACCCACCGGTCTTCCCGGGCGGCCAGGACCTCAAGGACCCCCCGGCCCGGCTGGAGAGAAAGGTGGACCGGTAAGGATATACTGTAGTTATAGTCTTGTCTCGGAGCTTTGCACTGAGACACAAAATGTGATGGAAGTTGTGTATCTGCTGTACTGCTTTCGTTTTAAAATTCACAGCATATTATTTACACCAGTGGTTCACATGATTGATTGATTGATTGATTGATTGATTTATTGATGGACTTATTAACCGATTGGAGAATTACAGTACATTTCAAGCACAACTCAATACAAAACTGTTAACTGTGGACGACACCATAAAGCATTACACTTGTTTACAATAGGGCCCACCATGTTCACAATAGGGCCCACCATGTTCACAATAGGGCCCACCATGTTCACAATAGGGCCCACCATGTTCACAATAGGGCCCACCATGTTCACAATAGGGCCCACCATGTTCACAATAGGGCCCACCATGTTTACAATAGGGCCCACCATGTTCACAAACATTTACATTTCAAGGAGCCCCAGTTTGGTATGCAGTAAACCACAGACCCCCATAAGTCTGAGAGTGTACAAATGGGTCCATTTGGTTCCAATTGTACACTCTCATAGTTACAGACCCGAAATGGTCCATTTGGTTCCTAACTTTCCCTCTCAACCCCACTTTGAGAACCGCTGAGTTTCACGCCGTTTCGAGGCCATTTTCAACGTGACTGAAAATGTTCTGCAATTTGAATTCATCTTCTGTTAGGGAGAGAAAGGACCTCAAGGCCCGGCTGGTAGGGACGGTATCCAAGGACCCGTGGGTCTGCCAGGCCCCGGAGGACCCCCCGGACCCCCTGGAGAGGACGGAGACAAGGTGCGTATCATGTCAAACTGCGGTCTATACTGTCAGACTCAATAGCACTGTCGTATAGCTACTGTAGTCTGCATGGACATAGCAGTGGGCGACGCACAGTGACGGGGACACTTAAAAAAGGCCTATAGCTTTCAACCATGAACCAAATCGGCGCCAATTCAGGATCCAGGCATTATCTGCAGCGCGTTTCAAAGGCGTCATCGTGATGTCTTTTTGCACCTGAACGACTTGGAAGGCATAACTTTATACTGAAGTTTAAGTTGCACCCTCGACATAAGGCACAGCATTTGAAACAGTGTTGCGTCGTACCACCCCTCCTTGACAAACAGGTTTGACTGTGAAGTCACCCTTGTATATGTTAATTGCATTACTGCATGTGACTGCAGTGTGAAGTTGTATATTCGCAAATGACAGCGTGCGTGCGTGCAGAAGCGCACACAGTTAAGTGCGACTAAGCATGAGTCATAATTGATCTCGCCTCTACTACGACGATGCAGGCTGCCTGAGATGATTGACAGGCAAAGATCCTCTTGATTGGCATGTACTGTACAGTATACTATTCATTTATGTGAATGTGTACACATGGGTGAGTTAGAGCGAAAGCGGTGTCCATCAGAGTGTTGTGTGAGTAGATGACTTAATTTGTAGTTTGTGAAATGCACACACCCACACACACACGCACACGCACACACCCAAGACAACGTTTGCAGAGAGATCAACTTTAATAGCTTTGAAGAATGCCTTTAGTTTCTTCTTAACTGGCCTCAAGGCTCGAGTCCCTGCGGTGTAGCGAGGGACATGGGGGGTTATTTGGCAATGCAGATAACAAGGATCTCACAAGCTAACGTTTACACAGAACTCAGACATTTTCTCATTATACGTCCTGTCCGGAGGGAACGGACAAACTGCAAAAGGCTTTATTATGCAGTCTAATTGTGTTTCAGTACAACACCTGAAAGGATTTACTTTGAGTCGGAGTCAATATTTTCTTTTTTTATCCCCACCTCTCCAAACACATCACGTAAGTGGCTTTGAAATTGGGCTTGCTTCGTGATGTTGTTGCCTGGACTAGTGCGGTGATGCAAACAGGTTGCATGGCTCTTTTTTTCGGCTTGCCGGCATCACGAATGACTCACCTCTCTCTCTCTCTCTCTGTCTCTGTCTCTCGTCAAGCCCACCTTCAGTCGTGAGGTATACTTATAGCTCGATCTGTATCAGAGAGGAGGCTGACAGGACATGTCGTCGCTGTCAGGGCGAAACCCTGTATGTTACTTTTTAGGGAACGGAAGGGGAAAAAAATAACCTGTGTTGACTTCAGATGGATCCAATGTCAAGATTGCTTTTCCATCCGCAAGCAGCTTTAGGGGGAAAAAATAATCTCCTAGTTCAAAGATTCAAAGAAAATAAGGTCCAAACACTGGACTAAGCTCCAAAGCTTATATTGAAGGTTTCATTACACCAAAGTGGACGTTTCGAGCCTCACGCGGCTCCTCGTCAGACTTCATCGAAACGTCATGTCCACTTTGTAAGGAACCTTCAATAAAACATTTTAAGCTTAGTCCAGTGTTTTCTTTTCTATTATTTACCTCGGCCCAGCACCTGGAGTTTAGTTAGTGGATGTGCGTGCTCTATTGCATTTCTCTGTCTCCTCCAAAGACCTTGGAGAATTGGAGAAATTCATAAAAGTTCTGAAATAAATAAATCCTAAAAGTAATTCATGTCATATCAATGAGCATGAGCCGATAAAAACAGTATAAAAACTTAATATAGAGTTTATCTCATCCATTTTGAGACTGGGGGTTTCAAAAGTCTAGTTTTTGAATACTCTTTTTCTTTTCTTTTTTAAAAATCTTTATAAAAATGCTATTACAGATAATTCATGCACATCCAAAATTGAAATTTCAACAGATGCAGGATTAGTGGTGTCAAAATTGCGATTCGGCCGTGAACGCTTCTGCATCGATTGATTTATATTTATTTATTTTACTCGGTGGAGAATATTTCTTCTGCGATTAGATCAGTTTCTGAATAAAATAAGTGTCACTCGGTATATTTGACTGCTTGATGAAGAATGTGCCAATTGAATCGGGAGGGCAGTGCAATGGACACCAAAAAATTATATTAATACGGTACAGATACTACAGAAGAATACATTTGAATGTAGGCAGAGTAGTGTGTCGCTCTGTTACCATCTGTTCCATATGATGCTTGATCAAAAAATCTTAATATTATGCATTCCTTCCCTTTGTTTTTTTTGTTCCCTTTTACATGTCAATCAATGTCCTGTGTGTGTGTGTGTGTGTGTGTGTGTGTGTGTGTGTGTGTGTGTGTGTGTGTGTGTGTGTGTGTGTGTGTGTGTGTGTGTGTGTGTGTGTGTGTGTGTGTGTGTGTGTGTGTGTGTGTGTGTGCGTGCGTGTGTGTCATCTTCAGGGAGAGCTTGGAGAACCAGGCCAGAAGGGAGGCAAAGGTGACAAGGGCGAACACGTGAGTGATTATTCATTCCATAGATAATAGTACTGTTAATAACTTGACCTTTATTCTTCGTCAAAGTTTCAGTGACTAAACAGGCATGTCTTTGAATGACGTGGCGTATAATTGTTCAATTGTACAGTTCAATACACCGTTAGCGAACCTTGACTATATACTTTTACGGCAGTCGATACTGTTAATTTACCAGTTAAATTATATAGGCTACTGTTAATATACTGCTAGTGCACTTTGACTACTTGCACTGTATGTATACATCTACGTATTAGCTGTTAATAGCTCATAGCTGGTCCTAGGTGTGCAGAGGGCCCTAAGCAAGAGTACTGTAATTTAGTACTGTACTGTAATATAGTATCTGATGGCTTCTGGTGCTTTATTCCTAAAGGTAGTTTGTTACTATACCTCCTTACGCTTTTTCCCAAACGATATGTTTTTCTGTTCTGTTTCTGTTTCATATCTGCCGTAGTGCAATGAGAAGTGAATTTCCCTCGTGGGATCAGTAAAGGTCTCTAATCCATACATCATCGACGACTAACGAGTCCATTAACACTTATGTTCTCTCCTCTCCTCCTCATTGGCAGGGTCCCCCCGGTCCAACTGGGCCTCAAGGACCGGTCGGAGCTCCTGGACCCGCTGTAAGTGTTTCCATTCTGGTCCAATAATAGAGTATCCATTAGTGTTGAAGCCCTCTCGACGCTCACCTCACTCACCTCATCTATTTCCTCTCGCGTCCGTCCGTCCTTCCTTCCTTCCTTCCCTTCCTCCCGGCGCGCAGGGTGCAGATGGTGAGCCGGGTCCCAGAGGTCAGCAGGGTCTATTCGGACAGAAGGGAGACGAAGGATCCAGAGGCTTCCCCGGACCCCCGGGTCCCGTCGGGCTGCAGGTTGGGGGACATTATGGAATGCTAAAAGTGTGATTTTTCTTTTTCATCTTTGAGGATCAGCAAGGGCGATAGCATTCAATCCTTTCAATTTCCTTCCTCTTTTCAGGGTCTGCCTGGTCCCCCCGGTGAGAAAGGTGAAACTGGAGATGTCGGTCAGATGGTAAGAGTCGTGACGACTTATAATTCATCGGAGAAGAGGTCATACACAGCATGGCCAGCGCACATTCTTTCTGAAGTGCTTTTTGTCGGGGATAATGCACGATGCATACAGCATACTGTATATTGTACCAGAGATATAGCTATAGGAGCCCAGTTACTGTAGTCCCTGGCTGGGCGGCGTCATCGTCCGTAGTGTACTGTATACATCATAAGCATTCATTATTAACCCATTTAGGCTTGACGTCGAAATTTATAAAATGTCTTCTAAATCCTGTCAGGATTTGCGCCACATTTTCACGATTCTTTCAAAAATAGCAGACCTACAAGCTCGTAGCGCGCCACTCGGTGGCGCGCTATGAGCTTGTAGATCTGCTATTTTTCAATAGCTAAATTATATCATAATGTTTAAAACACCAAAAGGGGTTCCCGCCCAAAATGGGTTAAACCTCAACACAAAGTAATTGTAAATGTAATGTAAACATAAATGTAACATGGCGTGAATGCAATCTAAACATAATCACAATAACATTTCAATACACCGTAGTTATGTAAAACATCCATGATTCTAATTGACTTCTACTGTGTGTAAGAAGCGTGTGTGTTTTACCAGTCGGACTGACTCTTTTCTTTGTCTCCCAGGGTCCACCCGGCCCCCCTGGCCCCAGAGGCCCCTCCGGACCCCCAGGAGCTGACGGCCCCCAGGGACCCCCAGGCGGCATTGGAAACCCAGGATCTGTTGGAGAGAAGGTACAGCGATGTTCATTTATTTTTAATGCAAGCCTACAGTACACTCATGGATACAAGCGCTCAGTCACCATTACAGTCATTTGGATCCCGATAGAATCCAACGTGTCTTTCCGTTGGCTAACTCTTGGCTTCCACCAAAGCAGTGGTTCTCAACCTTTTCAGACCGTGACCGTGAGTTGAGTTTGGCTTGGTTCCACAGATAAACATTGTGAAAATAGCCGATCTACAAGCTCACACGTTGTGGCCTTGTAGATCGGCTATTTTCACAAATTCTGCCACAGATTCTTCACAATTTGACCAATGTTTGGCCAGTTTTTATAGAATGTAGGTATCAAAAAGGTCTTACTTGTTCACTGTCATCTGGGGACCCCCCCAAAATCATGTGGGGACCCCCAGGGGGGTCCCGACCCACAGGTTGAGAACCACTGCTCTAAAAAAAGGATGGTTTGTACTGTCGTTCGCCGACACATGTGGTTGGCAGAGTCACGCACTAAGTTATTTTAAGATGAAATAGTATTTGAATTGGTCGAACCGATCCATGTTCATAAGCATCGTCCATGAACTGGTTGGTTGTATGTATAACATAGGTTCCTGCTGTATCCTTTGGCGCGGCTTCACAAATGACAGATTGGAACTTAGCCTAACAAAAGTTTTCAGTCATGACTTCTTCTTTTTTTATTGCTATGCTTCAGTCCCTGAGTACTGCATTATCCCATTTTGGGGCGGGAACCCCTTTTGGTGTTAGCATTATGTTATGCTTTAGCTATTGAAAAATAGCAGATCTACAAGCTCATAGCTTGTAGGTCTGCTATTTTTGAAAAATCGAAGAACGACTGACACAGAAACATAGCTTTTTCAGAAAACTGTCAGGATGTAGAAGACATTTTTAGAATCTGATCTCAGGTCAAAATGGGTTATTGTTTAAGTGTAGCTCCGCTCCACAGCGCTGTACCAAGTGAATAAATGATGGAGCACGCTGTACACGGCTTCTGTTCAGACCGACGTACAAACAACAACGGCCCGTGTTCAACTGGTAAACCATTCTAGCACTTCTCTATGAGATAAATGCTTTGTTTATCGCTTTAGCTGTGTTTTATGGCACAGGCCTCAGTGCGCCAGCAGCGTAATTGTCAGTTTGAGTGCCTTGGTGCAGGGCGAAGATTGTGACTGATTCCTGTTTGCAAGGCTTTTGCTGCTATTAATATTTGATGTGGCTGCGCCACATAATTCTCTCCCTTTTAACCGGGACTGGATCAGTTCCTCTGGTGTGGCGTGACGGAGAGGTGTAGTGACAGTCTAATGGGGGGGGGGCTTGTCCACCGGTGCTGTCGCTGTATGGAGATGAATAAACACTACAGGCGGGCGCCGTACGTAAAATGCTAAGGTGCCGGACCCATTTAGGGCTCTTAAAAAACTCTTATTTGTGCTTTGGCTTGTCATCACGAAAAGCCTCTGCGTTGCGGCAGCGGTGGCCGCGGCCAACTCCACCCTGCAAGCGCACTACTTCCACGCTCAGCACTTTCTCTCAGTGGCGGCGGTGTGGCGTGATTTGTTTTATCTGGTCCAGTCAATAGAATCACCTTCGCCCCCCTTGGGGAATGTCCCCGCGGACGGTCCTGTCCATCTCCTCGACAAACAACAAGCTCACCTCAACACAGTTGCTCGTTCAGCTAATCTGGCTTCAGCTGAGCCGGCATCTTTTATTAGATGGCCCTGGCGATATGCCCCCCCCCCCCCCCGTGTGTGTATCTGTGATGAGCAGCTATCTTTCACACTCACTGTAGCGTTCCAGCTCTCAACAGATTTTAACGGCTGCCCCGCATATTGATTGACAGTGAGTGGGACATTGTAAAAGTGCAGTTAGGGCTTGTGCACAGCTTCTCAGCGATGCAGCACGCTAACTGTACGGCATACTGTGTATGAGGATACACAGTACAGGACACATGCAGCATTAAAAAGACAAAAAGGCATTGGAACCGACGTGGACATCCTGGCTTAATTTACGGTCTCCAGACCAAAAGTGGAATTGAAACTCTCAAAAGATCGGCATAACCTTGACTCAGATTCAATGCTAGAGTAGAGATTATAGAAAGATGTATTTACAGCGCTGTAACATGCATACAACACACGAATACGTCTGACACCAGCAAATCTAAGCTATCTACAGATAGCTCTTTCTCAGCTCACAACAATTTTAGTCAAGCAAGTTCATCAATGCTAAGAAATATATAATATAATAATATAAATTCGCTTCATCCAGAGCCTTTTTATCGAAATGTGTTATTTATTTTTGAAGGGACATTGAGAGGTTGGCCTCGTTTACAGTGTCCATCGAGATAAACAATACATTTAACCCATTTTGACCTGAGATCAGATTCTAAAAATGTCTTCTACATCCTGACAGTTTTCTGAAAAAGCTATGTTTCTATGTCAGTGGTTCTTCGATTTTTCTAAAATAGCAGACCTACAAGCTCGTAGCGCGCCACTCGGTGGGGAGGACGTCCTGGAACTCCCCTCGAGGACCCCTGGGGGGGTGGGGGGGCTACCAGACCCTACGTTGAGAACCACTGGCGTATAAGGCTATAGCATTTTCTCATCGTGTGGCAGAAGGCTGCATCGCTGTTATATCCACAAGCATCCCGACGGAGGAGATGCGGGCGCAACGCACAGCGCAGCCTGTGACAGTGAATAACGACAGCACCCGTTGCGTATAGGCGAGCCCACGCGGCCCGTCGCCTAATAAGACATGGGGAGGGGGGGGGGGGGGGGGGGGGGGGGCAGAGATATATGGGGGAGAGTCCATGGATGACCCCGGGGTCAAAATACCTCCTGCTCCCAGCTATACCCTATCTATTCATCTATTCTGGCTGCACTTGATGGATTGAAATCTGTTGTGTCATCGCTTTCTGTCACCCGGGTGAGCCAGGAGGACACTGTCTGGGACAGTGCAGGCTGCTGCTGTAATATAATAGATTTGAAGAGATTTTTCTTTTCTTTTCTTTTTTTTAACGCGCTGCTAGATCATCATATAAGCTGTGTGATATGCTATACGGCATGCCCCTTATGTTTAATCTCTCTCTCTCTCTCTCTCTCTCTCTCTCTCTCTCTCTCTCTCTCTTCTCTCTCTCTCCAGGGAGATTCTGGTGAAACAGGAGAGCCAGGCCTTCAGGGAGAACTTGGCCCACCGGTGAGTGATTTCTATCTTTCTTGTCAACTGCTATTTTTACAACGCAGTCACCCGCCCGACAAAACTAGGTCATTATTATGGACCTCAGGATCCCGTGGATTCAAGACAGTTGAATTGTTAATTAACCAAATTATTAATTTTGGCGCTGATCGGTCCAGCGGTTTGTGAGATTAGTACCGGACAGACACGCAGACAGACAGACCCTGTCACAGAGGCCTATAGCCTCAAAGGTCTACAAAACAATACAGAAGACAAGTACAGAAGTGAAACGACAATATCCTACTGTCACAGAACAAAGAAAACAGACCTGACTGCCAGTCAACAGAGCAAAGCAGGGAATTAATTTGAATGACAAAATAATATTACGACACCAGCGTTTCCACGTCTCATAATGACAACAATCCGCGGAGCAGTTTCTCCCGTTGACATTTTAGTTTTCAGATATGCTTATGCAAATAATAATAATCCCCTCGTGCACAAAGACCACCCTGTTGTCTTTGAACACGACATGTTGTAATGTAGATATCATTTTATACAGACTTATAGCATGTTACGTAGACAGCACTAGAATTGCATTTTATGTAGTCATAGCACTTTATATGTATAGTATGTATAGTTTATATGTATAGTTTCATTATATAGATATTCCACTGTCACGTTCTTAGCTTACGCATGTTTCATGATAACTACTTTTTATGTATGTGATGTATTGCCATGCTTTTTGTTCTTGCTTATAGTAAGTCGCTCTGGATGAAGAGCGTCTGCTAAATGCCTAAATTGTAAATTGTATATATAACGTGCTACGTTGCCATCCCAGGGTGCGCGAGGAGAACGAGGAGAGAAGGGAGAGTCTGGTCCCGCTGGCTCTGCTGGCCCCCCTGGGCCCAAGGGCCCACCCGGAGACGACGGTCCCAAAGGCAGTCCTGTAAGTTTCCATCTGCTGTTATTTTCATGGGGTGACACATTGCTTGCATAATACACTGACACCACGGCGCGTAATCAGCGCCTCAAACTGTGACTCCGCCCACCCCCGGGGGAAGTTGTGATTTGCGCTCGTTCACTGCAATGCAATTTGCGGCATTTTCAAAACAATATTGAGCAGAGTAGCGATTATCAAACGTATTTGCAATGCCATACGTTGAAAGATCTGTTGCCCGTGGACAAGGCACGCTACCTCCGCAAGTTAGATAGCATCGGCATAGATGTCTGTCCGTATGTGATTAAGGATTGGACCAAGTTGCATTGGCAGCCATAGAAAATTCTAAAACCGGATGTGACGTTTTTGGGCGTTCCTGTCTAGCGTGGTGTCAGTGTATATATCATGGTGAACCCCATGCAGGTAACCCCATTCTGGGGGTGAAGAGACTTGGTGTAGAGGGCGGAAAAAAGGAGTGGATCAAGTACATAGCCCTGGTGGGAACCACTTGTGGTCCGTGGACCGATTTTTGTGGGTCGCGAGGAAATATAACCCCCCATTATTTTCTGTTTTCTACATTAAAAAATAAAAGGAAATAAAACGAAGAAGAGAAATCACAACTTGTCACTACAAGACGTAGTGAAAATAACCGTTTAGTCTTGAGCTAAAAGGTTAAGCTTAAAACCGCTGACATCGTCTATAGAGGGTATGCGCATGCTTAAAGTGAATGGCACATCGAGTGGCAAATCGAGTGGCAAAGCAACAGGCAAAGTGAGTTTAACATTGTTTAATGTTGTTCAATGCAATCAGATAGGACTTTTCTGTTTGGATGTATGGCCTGAAAGTAGTTTTTTGCCACTCAGTAGGCATTCCTGCATAACTTCCTGGTTTGATGATGATGTCACACGCATACCCTCTATAGGGGTCAAGTGCTTAACCCATTTTGGGGCGGGAACCCCTTTTGGTGTTTTAAACATTGTTATAATTTAGCTATTGAAAAATAGCAGATCTACAAGCTCATAGCGCGCCACCGAGTGGCGCGCTACAAGCTTGTAGGTCTGCTATTTTCGAAAAATCGTGAGAATATTTATTTCAGAAAACTGGAGGATTAAGAAGATTTTTTTTAAATTTCGACGTCAGGCCTAAATGGGTTAATACATAAACAGATCAGGCATCAATGTAGTACAGTAATGTTTAAAAGCGGTGTTGTATGATAGTAAATGATGTGTTCGAAAGTACAGAAAAGTGCTTACCTACAGTACAAGCTCACGCCGCATGCAGTGATGCAACTGCAAGTGTAAAATCGGGTGTTGGTTAATGCATGCATGCCTTCAATGTTTTTGCTCTTTTACATAATGCAACACTTTTGTGGATTTTCTCAGGGTCCGAGCGGTTTCCCCGGCGATCCTGGCCCCCCTGGAGAGACTGGCGTGGCTGTAAGTAACAGAACATTCCGTGTTGTATATCATGAGAATTGTAATATTAATGATGAATGAAGGTGGTGCAACATCATAACATTCTTGTTCTTTCCTCCACACGCAGGGTTTAGACGGTGTGCCCGGCGACAAGGGAGACGACGGAGAGGCCGGTCAAGCTGTGAGCAACTTTGATCTCTTTTTATCATAAATTGTTACATGTACTGTACAAGCACTTCAATCAGGCATGTACTTAGACCAGGCCTTAATGAGTTGAATCCTCTCCCTTCTCTTGTGGAGAACATTCTGCGAAAAATAAATAGCCAACTTGTAGAGCAGCCATTTTCGATTCGTAGTGTAAAAGCTAAAACGAGAGTGGGCCTAATATAGAGCCCTGGGAGACTCCTGTTTTAAGTGGTTAACATACAGTAGCTCTAGGGGGTTAGAGCGTGGGTCAAGTGTGAATGAGAGAGGTTTCCCCCGGTTCGAGCCTGGCTCCCAGTGTCCTTGGGCAAGACACTTCTCCCCAGACACCACCCTGTACAGACATACCCGGCCTGTACAGACAGACAGACAGAGGACAGATTCCTAGGTGTGTACTCGAATGTATAATGAATGTCCCTTTCACCCTTCGCGCAGGGTTCACCTGGACCAACCGGAGAGTCCGGTCCCTCCGGCCCACCAGGAAAGAGAGTAAGTGCCCTTTGTGCTAATTTGCGTTTATTTCACACTTTCTGTTCTGAAATATTAAACTGACAAAATGCTAATGTTTTCTTCCTGGATATGCAGTGGTGGGTTCATGTCTTTCTGTCTCCCTCCTCTCTCCCAGGGACCCCCTGGAGTTTCGGGACCCGAGGGAAGACAAGGAGAAAAAGGAGGAAAAGTAGGAAAAAAAGGCTCACAGCCGTGACGCCAGTACATTATCTATACTGTATATATCAGGGCTGGGCAACTGGCGGCCCCGGGGGCCACATGCGGCCCCCACCTTCACTTAATGCGGCCCTCAGGTTAATGTCAGAATACTGATATATTATTGGTTTCAGCTGTTTACAATTCCACGACATGCAAAACATGACTCGCTGTAATGTCTAAATTAGTAGCTCAATGCTCAACACAAGTATAATTAAAGGCATTTGAAATTACATAAAAATGTACATTTTCAGGATTCCAATTCAAAAATAGCAAAAATTCAAGATTTCAATTCGAATATAGCAAAAATTGTCGATCTACAGGCTCAAAACGCGTCGCAGCGCGGCGCGTTTTGAGCTTGTAGATCGGCTATTTTTGCTACGACAGTAATATATGGCCCTAGGGAGTGAGTGTGGAAATATAGTGGCCCTCTCCATCGTCAAAGTTGCCCACCCCTGGTATATATGATAGGTTGTCTCCAGTGTTGTTTTGTAAAGAGAAGCTATAGCGAGCTGAATGAAGATTGTTCACGTCTCCCCCGCTTTCTTTCCTCGTTAAAGGGAGAGTCCGGTATGGAAGGTCCCCAAGGAAAGACGGGTCCCGTCGGCCCTCAGGGATCGCCTGGCAAGCAAGGATCTGAAGGGCTGAGGGGCATCCCCGGTCCCGTTGTAAGTATATATATATTATTTTCTTCTCCATGGCGTCACATTTCACGGTCCCGCGAGAAAGGCAATCGCGGTACGGGGTGACGAACGCAGGCCGCTCCGTATAGCGGAGCGTGAAGGTGAACTGTTCCAATAAAGGAACAGCAGCGTGTTATTCACAGAACGTAGCCTCCTTGAGGGAGACGAACGAAAACATGGTCTGATTGCTATTTGTGTGCAGGGAGAGCAAGGGCTGCCCGGTTCAACAGGCCCAGATGGACCCCCAGGACCCATGGTGAGTACAAATACCAGCGCTTCTTTCTTTCTCTGCTAATGTACCACGTACTGCTGTTGTCAGGCACAAACCTTGTATCTCCAGTATTTCAACTTTTTGCTTTCGTGTAAACGAACGCCCTACTTCGTAGTGCAAAATGTGTCAAGCAAAGAATAGCGGATCTGTAAGCTCAACAATGTGTGAGCTTATACTGTCGATCTGCCATTTTCTGCTATTTTAGAAAAAATATTAAAGTGATAGTGTGTCCGTGAGTTTTATGAATATTGAACCAATGTAGCTTGTGACTAAATAATAACTACATTGGATCCATTGGAACACAGATATATATATATATACAGTATATATATATTTCTTTCCCCATTTCCTGAAAATTTACGAATTTTGAGATACTATGTTTCCACCCGACAACAGCCATATGCCCCCCCCCCCCCCCTCTCTCTCTCTCTCTCTCTCTCTCTCTCTCTCTCTCTCTCTCTCTCTCGTGTTAACCCACTCCTCTCTGCGTTCTCTCACAGGGACCTCCAGGATTACCCGGTATGAAGGGCGACTCTGGCATCAAGGGAGAAAAGGTGAGCTATTTTGTTGTGCGTTTTAATTGTGACCGATCGCCGGCTACGTAAACCGACGCTCGTCTCTTTCGGCCTCCGCAAATACATTAATCGGGAGGCAGTCGCAACGTTTTCTTGACACGTAATTGCATAACATGAACACGGGTGACTAATGACTCTGCTTACCCCACCAATTTGCTGTGTAATTAGTTTGCCCCTTATAGCCGGGCATGTCATGGTAATACGATGGAGCACTGCTGGGTCTTAATGTGAGATGTGATGGCTGTATTGACGGTGTCTCTGTGTTGTCCTGTGCGCTCCCATAGGGCCATCCCGGTCTCATCGGCCTCATCGGACCACCGGGCGAGCAAGGAGAGAAGGGTGACCGGGGCCTTCCCGGTCCCCCGGGACAGACTGGACTCAAGGGAGACAACGTGAGTTAATCCATTTAGACCCGAGTTAAAAACATTCACTTTGAAAGAATATATATTAAAAGATTTGCGCCACATTTTTACGATTTTTCAAAAATAGCAGACCTACAAGTTCATAGCGCGGCACTCGGTGCCGCGCTATGAGCTTGTAGATCTGCTATTTTTCAATAGCTAAAGTAATAGTAACACAATGCTTGAAATACCAAAATGGGTTTCCGCCCCAAAATGGGTTAAGTTTTAATGAGATTTCCAGCTGAAAATGACATTTTTGTCAAGCAACGCTTATCGAAAGTGTCGCGGGGGTGCTAAAAGCTACAAGATACATTACTCTGCTGATTGTTTTGTGATGTCACTGATGTCACTTGCTACGGTATCTGTATTCTACGATAGCTTGAAACTACGTTGCACTACTTAGTAGTAGTAGTAGTAATAATACTTGGAGGAGTTGCTCAGGAATCGTGCGGTTATGTATACTGAATTTCCCTCACGACTCGAGGTCATGAAAGGTCGATCTGTCTGTCTATCTGGTGGTGTATGCACAGCTGACGGGATCGTGCCAAGACTTACACATTTCCTAGCAAGAACAGAATGTTTCCCCGGCACTATTGGAGGGCCGCAGACATTATTGTTAGTGCCGAGCATCACAATACTGTATAGGTGGTAGGGCATTCACTTCTAGTCATTTTTACTAGTTGACTAGTTGCCTAGTTTACTAGTCGACTAGTTGTTTAACTACCTATTATGTAAAAAATAAAATAAATTTAAAAAATAAACTTTTTTTTTTTAAATAAATATTTGTACATTGAAAAACTGTGTACATGCCGGTGACTATAACTATAATCTACCTGATCTTGAGGCCTACAAAATCGAAACTAGTCAACTAGTACCAACAAGGTTGACTAGTGGATTTACTAGTCGACTAGTAAAAGTTGCTTGTCTGTGGTATTTTAGCTTATCGGTGGTCAAATATATTTCCTCCGTCAAAGTCAATATTAGACCAAATTTTTGTCGTATTTTATATGCCAAACATAGCAGACCTACTGTACGAGCTTTTTTTGTGTTTGTTTGCCGTGCGACGCCGCTGTACGGACGAGCATAGAATAGGCATGATTATTCAGCCTTTGTGAATTTGTTTTCAGTCACCATGTACAGTACCAAAGCTCACCATGTTGCTGTGTTTCTCCCCAGGGTATCAATGGCCCTTCAGGACCCCTGGGTCCCATCGGACCTCCAGGATTACCTGTAAGACTGTTTATTCTTCTCTGGTGTCATTTTCATGTTCAGTATTATGCATGCACTCTCAATTTGAGACAATAACCATGTGATTCTTATCTTATATGTAGGGTCCCCCTGGTCCCAAAGGAGCGAAGGGTTCATCGGTAAGTTGTCCTGAAAGTCGACAAGACGCAAGAAACATTCGACATTGTGGGGTTTATATAAAATGTGGCGTGAATGTCATTCCATTAAACAAATATTGTGTGTCCTGCTCAGGGTCAAACTGGTCCAAAGGGAGAAACTGGTGTTCCTGGAGCCCAAGGTCCTCCTGTAAGTTTGTGTTTTCTTCATGTTATAGCGTTATTTCATTCTTAAAGATGCAATGTGCGAGATGTAGCCTATGTCTTGCACGGGGTCTCCTGTGTGCTCTAGTGACTGTTGTGTTGAGCTAAGATGGAAAGCCTGTTTGTGCAGGGGAGATATTACCCATTGAACTTAATGCGAGGCCTATTATCAGCCTTATCTGTGTCTTCCCCGACACACACAGGATCTGTGTGTACGTACGTACACACACAGAGACGTGGTGCATTTCTATTAGGATTTATGCATGCGATGCAAGAGCGCGGTCTAGCCAGCACCAACTAGAGACTCCTGAATCGCTGCCCTCCACACTCTCTTATCTAACATCAGGGTCTTTGAGCTCTAGTTGACGTGCTGCGGTGCATCTAAGTAGGGGTGCCTGACCGGCGCAGTGACCATGAGCTGTCAGTCTCATCCTTCTCTCTCTGACTTTGTCTGTGACCAAATGTAGTTCCCCGTAGAGTAGAGGACCACATTCCTTGATGTGGGTCCGTCCATGTGTCACCCAGTGCCATTCGATTCGTGTCGACACGAATCAATTTAAAACACGTCATTTTTGTAGACACTCGTGGAATGGTTCACGTGTTGACTCCTCCGTCTCTCCGTGGACAGGGCCCTCCTGGCGACGTCATCCACCCACTGCCCATGCACGCGCCCATGAAGGGCCGCACGCGCCGACAGACCGACGGCGGTGGCGGCGGCGGCCGCATCGACGCCAGCCAGATGATGGACACCGCGGGCATGGACGCCAACTACAAGGACTACGACGACGGCATGGAGGAGATCTTTGGCTCGCTCAACTCACTGAAGCTGGAGATCGAACAGATGAAGCACCCACTGGGCACGCAGGCCAACCCCGCACGCACCTGCAAGGACCTGAACCTCTGCCACCCAGACTTCCCCGATGGTGCGTTTATACTTACCTGGTGTAGTCATATCATGACAGTGTGCCCTGCCCGAAAATAGACGACGTACGAGATTTATTTGCTATTTTGCACATACGGCGTATGGAGTTCTTGAGCATGCGGTGTCCCTGAGTCAGCATAAAAAGTACATGATGGAACAGAAAAGAATGAGGCGAGAGAGAACACATCGTACAACACCAAAAAAGTTAGTGCGAACGAATGAATGAATGTAAAACTGAGTTCAGTTCCAATTCACCACAGATTAAAAAGAAATATTGCACAGTATTTCACAAATATTGCACACGTATTGCAAGTAGATTGACACAGTCTGTTCTAGGTGGGAACCGAGTTTTCTTTTTCTGTCCTAAAAAAACACATACTCAAAATAGCAGATCTGCGAGGCTCTTTGTGAGCATTGTCACACAACGTTGTGACAACGTTGTGACAGTGGTTCATTCAATCGATTCATTCATTCATAATCGATAATCGCTAAGCAAATAAGTTGCAGCCCTATTTATGTCCATTGATTTCACAACAAAATTGTGTAACGATGTCAATTATTTTACATGACTCTGTCTCTCCCTCTCTGTCTGTCTGTCTGTCTGTCTGTCTGTCTGTCTGTCTGTCTGTCTGTCTGTCTGTCTGTCTGTCTGTCTGTCTGTCTGTCTGTCTGTCTGTCTGTCTGTCTGTCTGTCTGTCTGTCTGTGTCTGTGTCTCTCTCTCTCTCTCTCTCTGTCTCTCTCTCTCTCTCTCTCTCTCTGTCTCTCTCTCTCTCTCTCTCCCTGCTTGTCTCTCTCTGCTTGTCTCTCTCTGCTTGTCTCTCTCTGCTTGTCTCTCTCTCTCTCTCTCTCTCAGGTGCGTACTGGATTGATCCCAACCAGGGCTGTTCTCGGGACTCCTTCAAGGTCTACTGCAATTTCACAGCAGGAGGGGAGAGCTGCATCTACCCTGACAAGAAATCTGAAGGGGTAAGTGGGCATACTGTTACACCCACGCACGCAACACGCACACATACATTAACACACGCACGCACGCAGGCACGTACGCTCGCTACACACACACACACGCGCACACACACACACACACACACACACACACACACACACACACACACACACACACACACACACACACACACACACACACACACCGATAAGTTTACCTGTGTAGATTGTAGCTCTCCGGTTCATGACACACACACACACACACGCGCGCACGCGCACAGATAAGTTTACCTGTGTAGATTGTAGCTCTCCGGTTCATTTGAAGAACAACTCGGGATGTATATTGTATCTAAGTGAATATATTACATGTTTGTGTTGTTTTTCCTGCGAGGTCTATAGCTCGCTGCCGTGCATGTTAATGAGCCGTTCCTCTGGAGGCCGTCATATTTGCCATAGTAACTCCACATAATTAGCATCCTTTCCACGATGATTAGTACAAACGGCGCTGTAATCACCAACATGTAGATGATGAATTGAAGCCCATCCTGTCCCCCCAGAAGGACACACACTGGACCCTTCTTGAGTTCCTTCACTATTTTACAAAAAACTCCATCTGCAACCGCTTATCCGTAGTCGGGTCGCGGGGGCAACAGCTCCACCAGAGAGCTCCAGACTTCTCCCTCTCCACAGCGACATTACAGTAACTTCCTTCTGGAGGATCCTGAGGCGTTCCAAAGGGCCAGTGAGTCCATGTAATCTCTCCGACTGCGCCTTGGTCTGCACTTTCAATATAACGTTCATTGACGGGACGGACCATTTCTGGTTTATCAACCTAGCAACGGAGACGCCGTTAATGGAAATAATAAAATAGACGCTGAAGACGTCTTTGGCACTCTGTGCCTACCATAGAGAGACGTCAAAGACTATCTTTGGCGGCCAGTGAGTTTTAATAGGTTGGGTTGTGACAGTCACTCACTAACCACAGAGGAGACGAGCGCACGCGGTCTGTCCACATTGTGGAGGCGTTGTCGCGTTTTTTCCCCCGCAATCCATCTCCTCGGGGTAGAGGCTGTCATCGATGACTGATGGCCGAGCTTTATCAGCGCAGGAGGTGGCAGGTGACAGCCACCTTGAGAAGCCCGGCTGGCTCGTTAATGCATTAGTTTGCGATGCCGGGGTGGAAGAGTGGGGGGAACGGAACACAGTGGGAACGGAACACGGTGCCATTTTGACAGGGGGGGGGGGGGGGGGGGGCTGTAACATAGCAAGGCTGGCCTGGCGCTACCGGACGTTTTAATGATCGCACTGGCCGGGGCCTCAGGCTCAGAGGACGGAGAATTTGCTTAAGCTCAGAATAATGAAGCAGACCTTTTTATAGGCCTGTCAGTGATGGAACACGAGGGGACGCAGAGAGGAGAGCTCACGCCGTCAGTCACGCACGCACGCACGCACGCACGCACGCACGCACGCACGCACGCACGCACGCACGCACGCACGCGCGCGCGCGCACGTTACTGTACTATACTATACTACGCCCACTTTAAATATACTGCACTCACTACAGTATTTACGATGCAGGTGCAAGTAATTCTCAACTCTTTTAATTTCAAGGAACGCCATTTTGATACAATTTTGTAATTTAACTTATAGAGTTCCACGTGTACTCTCTTGGAGCGCTATGAGGGTCTATGTTGAGAACCAGTACGGTACTAGTGTTCTGTTCAACATGTGAAGGTCACTTCACACGGCGGCGATGTGCGTTTAATGTATTTCCTTCCAACCGTTATGTTAAGTGGGCTCCGGCCTCATGTTAATTAACTCGTTAAGCCACTGACGATGCCAGCCTCCAATCAAAATGGTCGTACGGTATATATTATAGAAGGACATTAATCGCCATACTTAGAGCCGTAGTTCCGCCGGTCAATTCTGACCTCCTGATGACAAACAAAGTTAATACTCCATGGCTGCACAGCAGAGGTGGGTAGAATTAGTTACCGGTTACTTATTGTACTTTCAACTTGTTTTTATTTTATTTTTTTACTCCCTTTAAACAGAAATGTTTTAATGTCTGTTCTTTTTCATTCTCTCGGAGAACCTTCATCCAATTCTGTTTATTCCGATTGAATAAGAACTTGTAGTAATTTTATACTTTAGACATTTCAATTAAGTTCAATTATTTAAACAGTCTGTCAGAGACCTTATGAATTAACTCAATACTTGAGTAGTCTGTACCCTAGATACTTTATCACTTTAAACTGAGCACTATAGTTAAACAAAATCACACCCGTGTGAAGTGAGGGGCTCTAATCATCGTACATCATCGTACATCATCGTCAAGAATGCTGGTCACTTATTGGCCAAGGGTGGCCACCGACATGCCCAGCCGATTTGCTCAGACACATATGACGTAAATTCTCCATTCATTGTCAATGCCATTTAATGTTTGTGTTCAGACAGAATCTACACTGTAGCTGTTTATAGGAGGGGCTAGCGCCCCTCAAAAATGAAGTCAAGAATCAAGAATTCACACCAAATATATATATAAAAGTACAATGGTGAACGACATAGTTATCGTTATTATCATAGTTAGTGTGATAACTATGATATTATGACTTTTTTAACTCAAGTCATTATTTGGATGACTGCTATTGCTTCTATTCCAGTCAATAATATTTTAAAAGTAACAATTTAGTACAGTTTGTAGCTACTGTACAGCACTCTGCCCACCTGTGCTGCACGGCCCTTAACGCTCATAACAGCCAATGTCGAGGCGTTGATGGCTGCAGCCACTTTCGAAAGGCTATCGCGTCTTAATTAATTCATAATGTACTAATTAAAATTTCAACAGCAATTAGCAGCAGCGAGCCAATGTTTACATGCGGCAAGGAGCCATGATTTACGGAGGCCTTTCCAACGCGCCTCGGATTGTTTGATATCACCTAAGTGCTTTTTCCAGGTCCAGCCGGGAGACTTCCTAAAGGACAAGGAAAGGAAAACAGAGATGAAAGGCCTGCTAGGGAATATCATCGCTGTCGGCCAGAGAAACCATGTATCTCAATATTTCATTTTTTTTCTTTTTCTTCTTTTTTTTTTACACTTGTACTTCGTCGTACGAGTGTGTCTCGCAAAGACAAAAAGTAGCAAAAATAGGAAGCGAATCGCAACACGTTGTGATATTGCACATTGCCTATTATCACTATTTGTCTATTTTAATTTTGAAAGTGGTTAAGTGTGTTCGTGAGTTTATTACACTTTTAACCAATAAACAAGTAATAACAAGAGCTTGTGACTAAAATGATAACGGGTTCTTTTTTTTTCTCTCTCGCTTCCATTTTCTGAAATGTTAAGCGTTCGGTACAAGGTTTCCCGGCCGACAGCGACGATAACAGTTCTTCTACCAGTCGAGGCGTTTGTTCTTGTTTAACTGCTGTTTCTGTTCCTCCCTGGTGCCTCCGTTCGCCCCCCAGGCTAGACTCACGTCTTGGGTAAAGGAGATACCTGGGTCCTGGTTCAGTGAATTCAAACGTGGTAAACTGGTAAGCCCCGAACTCCCCCCCTTTACTCCCATCCTTTTTCCCCATCTCCTGAACACCTCTCATATTTTACAGAGCAAAATGGCAAAATGGCCCAAAGACACCCCTGGCTCATGGTATAGTCACTACAAGCGCGGTTCCCTGGTAAGTGTGGCCCTGGTCTGTGGCTCTACCAGAAGTCCTGGCTCTCTCCTGGGCCAGGCGTTCTGTGCGGGCCACGGGTTCTGCATGGTTCATCATGGTGCTGTTTTTATCCAGAGTATGTATATATTATTCTCTGGCACACTTTTTTTTGGCTTGTGGATGCTGCATTATTATCATGGCAGTTTGCATGGGTTCAGGCATGAGCTGCGTTCACCTTCCAAGTTCAAGTATTATGGGTGATGCTCTCTCACGTAGAAGGTCAGAGGTCAGATGTTATTCACCACTCGGTGTCTGGCGAGAATATAGCCCCGTCGACTACAAGCTCACGACGCAACGAGTCACAACAGCCCAGCTCAGCTTCGTTTTCCAAATTGGCGTGTAAAACCAAAACAAAAGGTTGTTGAATTTTTTTCTATTTAATCAATTTGCAGTCTTGGAAAGAGAAAGAAAAACTGAGAAAGAAAAACATGAGCTGTGTGAAATATTATGCATAAGGTGCATGATATATGTGTATACATATACAGTATAATAATTATAATAACTGTGACAGAATATACAGTCATATAATGACATAAACACATGGAGGCCTCAGCCTGTGCCAACAGGACAGCCAGCCATCACGGCAACATTGTGTGAGCTTGTAGATCTGAAAATTAATGTCCCGCCCCCATAAAGGCTTGCCCCAAAAAGTAGGAACGGCAGGTCAAAAGTGGGGAACTATAAGACCCACGTTTTATGTGGCCCAGCAAGATTGGCGACTTGGCTTTTTTTTCCTTTATAGGCGATAGATTAACAAAGAAAAGAGTCGTTAAGAGTGGAGCGTTTGCTATAGCATCCGCTCTCTCTTACCTCTGGCACACAGTGAGAGAGCAGCACTTAGACATGACGGAGTGCCTTGACATTTGCGCCACACAGTGATTCATAGAATAATAGCCACATCTGCTGATAACTGCCTTTTGCAAATATGGTGAAAAATACCAAAGAACGGGCACCGCCGATCTTGAGTTATAGAGGTCGGCGAGTTATCGCCAGCGAATCAGTTATCTTTAAACCGTGAGGGCGTTCATTCATCTCCACTAGCTATGGCCCTACAGTTATCAGCACACACACAGTGTCTCCTGTGTGCACGGCACGCACGCACGCAGTGGTGGAAAGTTACAAACGTTTGCTCAAGTGCTGTACTTTAGATACAACTTTGAAGTACTTTACTTGAGTATTTACATATTTGTGATACTTCTAAATAAGTAAATATAGTATTTTTTACTACGACAATTGAAAAACTGTAGTTGTTACATTGCAGATTTGTATTAATTATATAACAACACTATTAATACTTTTTCCACCACTGGGAGACACGCGCACTCACACACACACACGCACGCACGCCATTCTCTCATATCTTTTGGAGTGGAATCAAAGAGCTGAACCAAAAGGTCACGGCACTCAGTCAGTCGCCACCCAGGGGCATTCTGGGTACTCAGTCACTGCTGCCTTGCGGGCTGTGAGGATGAAGAGGTAACGGTTTCCATGGTGATGTCGGGGGAGGGGGCGGGGGGGATATATGGGGAACAAGACTGCTGCTGCCGGGTGAAAACCTCCTAATATTTAGGGACATAAATACGTCCCCAAAATTATAAATATTAATATTATATATATTATATATTAATATATATGAGGAAAATAGCGAAAATAGCCGATCTACCAGCTCACAACACGTCGCCGCGCGGTGCGTTGTGAGCTTGTAGATCGGCTATTTTCACTACTTTTGTGTCAACACTATCGCCTGACGAAGTATAGGGCGTTCGTTTACGATAAATAAAACATAAAAAGTAGAACTTTGGAGATGCGAGGTTTCTACCCGACGGCAACCAAGACAAACGGAGTAGCTAACCTCTATGCAGATGTCTAGGCCAGTGGCTATCCACCTTGTTCAAGTCAAGGATCCCAACATTGGTCCCCCATCTGAAAATTACTTTACTTACTTACTATTCGCAATTTGCCACCAAAGTTTTATTGTTTAGCTCTCTTGAAGGTGGTTAAACTGATTTTGATGCAATATTTACTCAACTACCCCTCAAGGACCCCTTGGGGGGGGTCCCCAGATCCCACTGGTCTATGCCTATCAGACAGATGAGCGAGGTTACTCCTAAAATGAACATTAGCACTGCTACTCCTACTTGACTTTATACATTTAAGGACGTCGATTCAAAGTATGTTTAATTATTTAATCAACAGAACGCATATACCCTAGAACAGGTCGCTAGGGTATGTGTGTTAAAAGTTTACAGTGGAATTCTCGAGCAAATAACATTTTGAAGACGATTAATCTTTTCTGCCACGGTCAAGTTGGAGTATTGGTCTTAGATGTTGAGTGTGTGTGTGTGTGTGTGTGAGAGAGAGAGCGATCAGTGGAAGAAGTCGTAACATGGTGAGCAGGTTGTGTGTGTGTGTGTGCGTGTGTGTGTGTGTGTGTGTGTGTGTGTGTGTGCGTGCGCTGCATGCATGGCGTGGCGTTGCATTGCATTGCATTTGCATGCTGCTTTGGAACTCAGTCAGTCACTGTTTGTCTGAACCAAAGAAAAGATGGAGCTGATGGATCCCCACTGGTTTGTATGGAAACAGAAACCCTTTTTCCTGGTGGTTTTCTGTCAGTTACTAACATCAAACCAGAACATTGTGGATGTATCCCCCCCCCCCCCCCTCCCCCCTGTCAGGCTGGTGGTCTTATCCTTCTAGATTACAAAGCATTTACAGCCGTACAACGAATTGATTGATTGCAGCATCTCATACTAGCAAGAAATCCAGAGCGTGGCACTTAAAAGCATTAACTTAAAAGCAGTCCTTTTCAAAGTGGTCATCGGCGTAAAAAAAACGAGCACGGGGAAATAAGTAGCTCTTAAATAAATAGACAAACCTCTAGTATCGCTTAATTCACCTAAAACCTCATTCAATAGAACTGAAACAATAAAACACACACTCATTTAAAACGGTCTATTGTACAGTACATGTTTACCCACATGTGCTGTACATGAACAAATATGTACAGTATAAGTATTCTATAACTATAACATATCCGCTATAGTTGATTATTTATTAGTTGTGTCAGACCTAATCACAACGGTACAAATAACGGTCCTAGTCATGACAAAGGAGTCAGAATTCAATCTTGTGTGCGGCCAATTAAACTAACATACTGAATCATTCTCAATCCGATAATTAGATTTTTAGCATGTTTTACCATAAATGGCTCACACAGCACAATGATAGTTAACATAATGTATTAATTGCAGCTGAAATCCGTTGTGTAATTAATGGTTGCATTGAAGGCAGCATCAATAATCTAGGCAGGCCCTGGAGACCTTTGTGCTCTCTCTCCCTCTCTTTAAGAGCCAAAACGGTAAAATCCCCTGTGTTATTTAACTCTGAGATTGTACAGAATCTACAAATGCAACCAGATGGACCCGCGCGGGCCGTGTTTGCCAGAGACATCACAATGATACCATAATTATCGTATTTGTGCTATAATTTTACCCTCTGTAGTGCACGTTGTATGGTCGGTGGTAATGCCAAGAATGTCTGCACGAGCATTTCACCATATCACAAAAAGGTGCATGAAATATGCTAGATTCCATGGCTGCTGAGTTGGGATCCAGATTCGCTTTTCAAAATATGTCCGTGAATTGGAGGCATTAAAAACACCAGTCCAGTTTTAGGCTTTTATTTGAGTAAGGTCCAGGTAAGTTGTCTTGATTCCACAAAGCCGTTCCTTTAAATTCCGATAATTGTAAGCCTCGGGCCTTTAACATTTCCCATTTGGCAACACTACGTGCGGGTCCATTTGGTTGCATTTGTAGCATCTGTACAGTCTCACAGTTCAAATGACACTGGAGGATTTCACTGCGTACGACGAGCTATAGTTTAACCAAAATCCAAGGAAGCCTCTCCTCTTCGCATGAAAGAGCCTGGACTTCTTAACCTCTCCTTTGATGTATGGTTTTACCTGACTCGTTGTCTTGACGAATTCACTTACCAGCTCCATGCATTAGGAATAATGATGCAAAACCGCACTCCCTCGCCGACGGCGGTCACAAAGGGGCCGGCTCGTTCCTCCTCGCACCTGTACCCCGCAAGCATTTATGCAAAAAAAAAAAATGCACACACGCCAACGTCAACCAAAACGGTGATGAATTATTATGGTACTATACTAGGGCCAGCGTGTGCCGCGCTGTCACGTCACCGTGAAAAAGTGTGACTGCTGTCTCATAATTTAGGCCTCCAGGGCCAACGAGAGGACCGACAGGCACGGCTGACTGTACCGTACATCACTCTGCTTCTTAATCCATTTAGGCCTGACGTCGAAATGTAATCCTGACAGTTTTCTGAAAAACCTTATGTTTCTGTATCAGTGGTGCTCAATATTTCATGTCAAGGACCAAAAATTATAGGTAATTGGCCACCGACCCCCATCTGAAAATATGTTATTCCAGGAACCCCTCGGAAACAAAGATTTGACTTAAAAAACGTTGGCTCTGAAAGAATATATTCAAAGATTTGTGCCACATTTTCACGATTTTTCAAAAATAGCAGACCTACAAGCTCTTAGCGCGCCCCTCGGTGGCGCGCTATGAGCTTGTAGATCTGCTATTTTATTATTGTTTAAAACACCAAAAAGGGGTTCCCGCCCAAAATGGGTTAATGATGCGTACTGCCTTGAAATACTGCTGTCAATACGGCAAACAATATCAGACACATCACCTAGAAATACTGGCAACATAAAAGCACACCGCGGCACAAAAAATTACCATGCACAAATTAGAATCCGAATGGGTCCCGCGAGAGATGCACGCGCCATCGCATAGCATCGATACGTGATGGTGTGGTTTGGATTCATATTGCTATAGGGACGTGGTCGGGGTGGTTGCCTCTAGCTACTGTCTCGTATAGTTGTGGTTTATTGTATAATTTGGATCTCCATTAACAGTTGCGACTGGGCTTGTACAGTAGCAGTATACTCTTCCTGAGGTCCACACAAAATATCACATTACATTAACATTTTTGATTTCCTTCAGGACCCCCGGTTTTATTACACATTTTTATTTTTCTCTGGGTCTCTGGGACTCCAATATTCACTGTAAAATCAGCCAAAAGTGATCGGAATTAAAAATGAAAAGTCAAATTAAAACCCTTGTCCGCCGACAAGTTCACAGTATAACAGGAGCCTCTTAAAAGTTCTCCTTAACAGCATCTTAACAATTATAAAAGAAGTTTAAGACCCGTCCTACACAATCCCTAATATCCTCTTGCCACTTTATGTTCCAGGAAACGGTGTGGTGGTGGGTATTACTGTGCAACAAAACGCAGATGTGGGAGATGCAATTGAGCCTTTTAAGATGTTTCTTTTATGAAGGCATTAGCATTTCCAGAGTGTGTATCTTGTTTGTTTGTTTCCATCCGTATAGCTCTCCTACGTGGACGCAGAGGGCAACCCCATCGGCGTGGTCCAGATGACCTTCCTGCGGTTGCTGAGCGCGGCCGCCCGGCAGAACATGACCTACAACTGCTACCAGACGGTGGGCTGGCACGACGCCGAGGGGGACAACCACGACAAGGCCATCCGCTTCCTGGGCTCCAACGACGAGGAGATGTCCTACGATAACAACCCCTACATCAGGGCCATATCCGACGGCTGCGCGGTAAGTCTCACCCCCCCCCCCCCCCCCCCCCCCCCCATGATTTTTTTAATTTCCTACGGGCTGGGGAGGCAGGGAGTGTTGGGCAGGAGGAGTGGGACGGAGGCCCTACGTCGTTCCCGGTGGAGCCCCCACTCCCGGTGGGGGCTCCATCCTAACCTGACTCCGCCAGATGGGGCAGCAGAGAGTACACTGGGTTCCCCCCTCCTGCTCCCATCTGGGAACTCTCAGGCAGACTTGATGCCCGGCCACAAAACGGCCTGGCCAATCAGCAGCAGCTAGAAGCTAGAAGCTGCTGCAAGAAGCTGCTAGAAGCTGCGGAGTCAGGTTAGCTCCATCCACCAGCTGTTTAAAAACCAGGAAGAGACGCCTGCTCTAGGCGTTTCTTGACACGGCAGTTGTACCCTAACCGCCATTTGGAAAAAACAAACAAAAAATGACAAGACTAATAACCATGCAGTGGTATTCTCTGGCTACACGAGGCTAGCTCCACCCAGAGCCATATAGGGTTACGACATTGAGAGTGCAGAAAACAGCCTGGTCACGTGGTCCATGTACTCGCGCGAGCCCATAGACTCCAATGCATTCCGTAACTTCCGGTTGTCCCCACTTGAAGCCTTCAAATGGGGACAAACCAATAAAATTCTATGTAGAAGAGCCGCCATTGGACTGGCCCCATGAAGTGAACGGAGTTGTCGTAACTGTCAAGTAAAAAATATATTTTGTATCGATTCAATCAATGCATGGGAGGCTCAAGTGTTTGATATTTTGAATTCAAGTATATGTTTATTTAGCAACTATTTCTCATACTGTACTGTTCTTTTTTTCTCTCTCTCCTTCTATCCAACAGTTGAAAAAGGGTTATGAAAAGACTGTACTGGAGATCAACACGCCAAAGGTTGAGCAGGTGCCTTTTGTTGACATCATGTTCAACGATTTTGGCGGTGCCACGCAGAAGTTCGGATTCGAAGTGGGCCCTGTCTGTTTCATCGGCTAAGACTGTTTACTGAACAATATGGAGAAAAAAGCATATTTTTCTCAGAAACACAACACAGGAATAGGACTTGTATTTGTAAAAAAAGAAAACAAAAAAACAAAAGAGAGAAACTTTCCCCCCCCCCCCAAGAGCAACAGAGTGTGAGTACGACACAAAAAAAAGAAAAATCAACATACATTGAAATGAAATAGGAAAGGAAAAAAAATAATTTAAAAAACAAAGCAACCTTGAAACCTCAGCGTGCCTTCTCCATCACATGCAAGTTTTGAAAACGTCCTGACCAACCACGCCCCCCAACCCCAGCCACCTCTCAACCCCCATTTCAACTGATGTAGATCAATCTTCCCCCACCCCACCCCACCGCCCCCAGCAGGTCACCGTGAGAACTACGCCCGTTCCCGAAGTTTCCTCCTAATTTCTCACGGACGGCATGTTTTCCTTGTCTTCAGCTATGATCGCTCCCCCCCCCCCCTTCTCTCTCATTGGATTTGTTTTGATCACTCAAACGTTTTTTGGGAGCTTCGTTTTGTGCATAATTGTCTCCCGGTTCTCTTGAATGGAGCTTCTATATAAATATATATAAATATTTTTTGTGTGTTTGTAAGTACATTCTGTATATTTTTTTTCGTTCTTCCTCGATTACATTTTTATTGGTTCTTGGCTTCAAAACGTGCATGTGACGTTCTCAAAGTGTGAGGTAGGAGATGATTATGGCAATTGCAATACAGCTAAATAATTAGAGAAAGGTATATCTGAAGTGAGGAATTTCCATTTGTAAAACTTTTTTTAAAAAGGAAAAGAAAGAGAAGAAAAAAAAACACAATACAAAAAAAACCCCAGTATAAGTGCTGTCTTGTTGCAGGTGTGGCGTTACACCCTATTGTAATTTAAGAATGGAATGGAAATAAAAGACAAGTTCTGTGATACTATGTGACAAATGATTTGCATAAAAGAAAGAAAGAAAGAAGAAAAAAAAAACATTCCTCTGGTGTCCTCTTGAACAATTTTGTCGCAGTTGAAGATTTTTTTATTAACTTAAATAAACAAGCAGTTTATTTGATTATTATTATTTGTTCTTCTCAAATGCTTAACAAATCGATCCAACTATGCAACGGGAGACGATGTCACGTCTCAAATGAAAAACGACAACAAAAGAACTCCAAAACAACATCTTAGGTGCTATTTCCTCTCTCCTATGTGGTGCTACGTATGTATTTTTCTTTAAGTTAGTGTTTGTTTGATTGAAAGAATCATCGTGGCGACACCAGACCGCCGCCCGCCGCTCGTCCCTCGGCTCCCCGAAAGCCCTGATTCACACTTTGTCGCGTTGGCGGCGGAAGTCGCCGACCTACGAGCTGGTATAGCGTTGTTGCCGATTTTCGGCGCGTGCGACGTAGCGTAACTTAGGCATTGACCATCGCTTCTGACACAAGAAAATCTTTGTTGCGCCTGTATTTATATTAATGGGTGTTTCTGCATGCCATTCCCCCCCCCCCCCCCATATCCATTCCTAGATCAGTACATAATTTCTGCATACAGCTTTTGTTTTTCTCCTATGTCTGCGGACCACACAAATAGCAAAATCCAATAGCGTCTGAGTCTTATACAACAATTCTTGGCATGTGCTCAGGAAAAAAGAAAAGAAAAAGAGATTGTATGTGGTTGTTGAATGTGATGCTACTAATTTCTGGCTGCAGATATGAGGGCAGAAGAAGAAGACACAAAAACACACACACAAGCAAAATGGCACTGCTCGGTGTTTGCATATCATGCAGACAATGCAATTTGGATCTCACTGTTGAGTGGTAATATGTGCCATGGATTTTGATTACATTGATCTATAGCCTTCCTGTGTTCTTTCTGGTGTTGAGTACTGGATACGTGTCTGTTGTAGTGGTACCAAAATGGTGTCTCTCCTTTTGGTAGTCCAAAGCACATGGCCAATTAAGTTTCAGTTTCATACATGAAACCAACCCTCCCACCAAAGGTGTTCTTTTTTTATATATATTTATAGCTTTAAGTGCCACTAGAATCTAGTTTTTTATTTTTATTTTTTTGGAAACAGAACAAAATCAACAAAAAGCTTTGTATTTCCTTCTGATTTAGATCTGTTCTGCAATAATAATAATAATACAAAAAAGACAAAGAAAGCTGCTTATAAAGTAGATGGCAGTCCATAAGATTAGCCAGAATGGGAAGCTTGTTTATTAATGGTTTGGATCTTCAAATAATTTGTTGGTCTACTTTGATTGCCCTTAATGTAGTTATCCTCTTTGTTCAAACTATGCACTCGATCTGCCTGTGACCACTATAGCATCTACCACAGAACTTCACAGCCCTCCGTAAGTAGTTTGTTGCTGTTAGCTTATGATCTTTACCTTCGGATTTGTGACTTGAACCGTTTCTGTTAAGATAGCTTGTAGATCTTCAGCTTTTATTTTATTTTATTTTTTCATTGTGATGCAATATGCCAAAAAGAAATAACACTCTGCTCTCCTTAAAAAAAAAACTAAAAAAAAAAGGACGACCAATTTTGTAAATTTTCAGAACCAGCAGTGACGCTGCCAATTTTTTTTTGTTTTTGTTTCGTTTTGTAGTTTTATGTTTGTCTGTTTTGAGTGTCTGTTGTTTTGTCAAACCTGTGTAAGGATAAGAGAGGATAGAAGATATATTGGTTTTTATGTCAATAAATTCAAGTTTACTGTGGCCCCCCCACTCTTGTATGTCTTTTGAAGCATTAAAACGTATCTGTATGCATGAAATTGTAAAGCTTTTTCTCTTGTTATATTCTAGAATGACATGATCTCCAAACCCCACGTTTTCAGTCATCCAAAATCCAAATCCTTTGCTAGATACGAATGAAAGGTCATGTCCATAATTGTGAAGTGGAGAGAGAATGATGACATTGTAACTCTGCCAAAGCCAATGTTCATTTGTAGTATATTTATTATTTAAAACAAAAATAAATGTTAAATGATACCATAGTGTAAAGTGTAAAAGGCCCGCTCTCTTTACATTAACAAATGGATGACAAAATGTATTGTCAAAAAAAAAAGGTTTATTAGTTGCCGTCACAGCAGTAGTTATTTATTTTATAAGATTTAAGAGTCATGGTTTGGTCAGTGGTCAATATTTCGGTGTCTGTTGGGCTTTTTGAAGGGAAGACCTCCGCACACTCTTTACTATAATGACAACAGGTGCGTCGGCGACAAAGCAGCAGACTGCAGACACGTAGAGAGGGAGGGAGACCCGCACACTGTCACATGCTGGTTCAAGAGCTTTTTTATTTAATGTCCAAAATGCAACCTTTCGACCTTCTTCAGGCATGGTGTCTGTTGGGCTGAAACCTAAAAGCGCTGAAAGGCTCTGGGGGGCATAACTGTATAGTTCCAGGTTTCCAGCAAGGAAGCTCTTTACAGAAGCAAGCGACGCAGCTGACGTTATGGATACGCCATGACACTTTCATAGGTGGCAAACCTCACACCGGACGTTCCATGAATACTATACATGGCAGTGAATGGAGCCGGTTGGACCAGCTCATTAACTCATTCTCCGCCACCAGGGGGCGCCAAAAGGCTCAGACCGCCATCATATATATATTTTTATTATTTTTTAAAAGATTTTACAAACATTGTTTATGCGCGATTCGCGACCTTTGTCATGTTTTCTAATGACTTTGTTTTTTCTTTATTCTTTTAAAGATTTGTTTTTGGCTTTTCTGCCTTTCTTGAAAGATGCAAGTGAAGAGAGACAGGAAAGAGGGAGAGAGAGAAGGGGAGAGACACGCAGCAAAGGTTGTCATGAACGGGACTCGAACACGCAACGCACTGTCAGGCCAGAGCCTATATGTGGCATGCGCCTGGACCACTAGGCCAGCGGGCGCCCAAATGACTTGTTTTTTGATGTGCACAGTAAATAATCTTATTGAGGATCTAAACAGCGGCAGGTAGACGTTTCTGTCTCCGAGGTATCACGAGATTTGGTTGCCAGACAGGAAACAGTGGACATAGTATTGGACTAGTCCATAGTCCAATACTTGGCACATTCAGAAAAGTACTTTGTATCTATAAAATTACACAGTGCACGCCCATGTAGGTCCCATGTGGGACCTACATGGGCGTGCCCACTTCCAACCCATGCCAGTTAGCATGCATGTAGACCATGTGGGACCTACATGGGCTTGCCCACTTTCAACCCATGCCAGTTAGCCCACATGTAGCCCATGTGGGACCTACATGGGCTTGCCCACTTCCAGCCCATGCCAGTTAGCCCACATGTAGACCATGTTGGACCTACATGGGCTTGCCCACTTCCAGCCCATGCCAGTTAGCCCACATGTAGACCATGTTGGACCTACATGGGCTTGCCCACTTCCAACCCATGCCCAGTTAACCCACGTGTAGACCACGTGGGACCCTCATAATTTGCCCAGTGCAAGCCCATTCCCACTTGGTACCCATGTATCCCGCATTGAAACCACATGGGCCCCAAGTGGGCGTGCTGGCTGGGTACACAACGAAAAGCAACACAGCAGACAATAATGTGTTATATGTCTTCTTTTATTTTCCAGAAGCGGATTACTTAAGGTCTCAGTCATTCAGAAATAGTGTTTGTTCATGAGCTGGTCACCGGGCTCTCATTGACTCCAATGCATTCCACTGAACTTACGGTGAATTGGCTCCCATGACGAATCTGCCGTCTAGAATTGCATGATAGCGAAAATGACGTTGGTGGCCTTACCTTCTGTCTCACATACCTTGGTTTCCAGAAGGCAGCATACCCATTTCCTGTTCCAGTTCAGTGTCCCATATATAGCTCCATTTGATTGGCCGGGCAGCAGATTGGAACAGGACACACAATGGGTGTAAGCAGACCTAAGTTTCCATGCGCGGACAAAAGAAGCTGTCTGCCGGCGTCTCTTCTGGGTTTTTAGACAGCTGGTGGATGGAAATGAAGCTCCACCCACACGGCAGATTGCCACGCCCATAGACATATATACATAGACGCCCCTTCCGGCTCTGAGGCGTGTGTCAAAATTGAAGGCACTATTTTCCCGACATTCCTTGCGAAGAATAGCGGAAGCAAAGCGGAAGCTTGTCAAGCTTCCGCGTGCGTAACATAAGTCCCGGAAAAGACGCGCTGTGATTGGCCAGTAGTCACTTGAGTGACAGCGAGAGACATGGAGGATTCACATGAGTGACGTCACTCGGGCAGCGACGCAGTCGCCTTCAGCAAATGCCTTCAGCACTTCTAAATAAGAAAGCTGCGGAGAACTGTTGCTTTGTGTTCACTCTTTTAATGTTTTCTGTTAGTAATCTAATCCCCCCTGGCTCTGATGTTGTATTGTTAATAACTTTGTTGTTTGTGTTTGTTTGTCTTGTTTTGTAATGTATATTGTCATGACTGTTATAAAGATTTGTTAAAAAAAAAAAAAAAGCCTTCAGCACTGCACTTCCGCCTTCATTGGGATACACGTCGCTCCAATGAACTGCAGCGGCAAATGAGGCGTCTATGTATATATGTCTATGGCCACGCCGGCCAGATTCCCGGAAAAGCTTGCCCCCGCAACATTCTGCCGCGTGGGTGGAGCTTCATTTCCATGAAGTGAAGCTGGCAGACAGCTTCTTTTGGCCGCCCATGGAAGTCCAGGTGTGCCCTGCAGGCTGAATAAAGGCATCAGTTGTGTTTCCTGTACAAATCCTCTGCCGAGCCAACCAATCTAGATAATATGGGACACTGAACCAGAACAGGAAACAGGTAGGCCTCCTTCTGGAAATCCGTAAAAATCATGCTTTGGTTTTGTTTTCATGATGTTGGCAGCTTGCTGGCCTCACAGTATACGTATGTGGTGAGGGTTGGTTCAGAACATTACTTGTAGGCTACACACACTGCACTGTACTGAGTGGACAACTGAATGTCCAGGAGCACAACACCTCTGTAGGATACAATCTTACTCACATGAATGCTATAGAATCCCTTCTGGGCAGGCATGCTGGCTTGTGTTGGGCATTTTTGTCAAAATTCCAATGTTGCCATGGCCATACACAAAGACACAAAGAGCTATAGCCCTGAATGACCATTACATGTCTGTAACTCTGAGAGTGTACAAATGTACAACATTCGCCGAAACAGCCGATCTACACGTGCGTTGTGAGCTTGTAGAAAGACTAATTTGCATTAGGAGATTTGATGTGGAGGGGAGGGGTTCTGGTATAGCCCATGTCGGACTCCGGTTAATGCAATACAGTAGGGTTTTAGGTGTTTATCAGTTCAACTGAACAGTCTTCAACCTGAGTTCTACTATTTCCATTATTACAGTAAGTCCAGAGTCAGTGCTATGAGTCTCTTTCTACTTCAAGGTCATTCTCTACTGCCCTCTCGAGGTTAGGGGTGAAACAACTGAACTGTTTTGAATTGCATTTTTAATGGTGTGTGTGTGCGTGCGTGCGCGCGTGGAGGGGTGCGTGTGCGCATGCCCATGCCTCTCTCTCTCTCTCCCCAAGGACAACAGGCCCATGCAGTCCTCTAGGCAGTACAGCGGTACAGTGTGTGAGTGTGTGGGGGCACTGCCAGTACCCGTTGTCACATTATAAGGTAAGGAAGAGTTGCTGCACTGCAAGGTTTCATTAAACACAGCACCATGCACAGGACACATTCCAGCCGAGCACAGCAAAGAGTGAATAGTGCTCCATTCCGTGTCGGAGCATCAATATTTAATGCAATGTTTGCAGGGAGGATGTACGCCTGCATTCTAGCAAAGCAGCATTCTGAATTGAGGCTGAGTGGTTTCAGGTTAACGCCTGCCTCTCCACCTTTCAAAATATTAGGTCTGTGTACTGTACAGTTTGCCTTGGTTTTGACCTCTCTCTGGGGGAGTACACATTCAACGGCAATTGCAGATCTACAAGCTTGTTGCAATGCATTGTGAGCTTGTAGTTCTTGATATGTTTGGTGATGAGATTCGTTTTGGAGCGTAACACTGCTACCGGTAGATACTGTATGGTAGGCTACTCCCCTCCGGTCAACTAAGTATTGTCCGAAAATGATTCTAAAACATATCAAAAATAGCCTACTGTATTTTCACTATTTTAATAGGGCTTAAGTGGTCAACTGACAGTGTACAAATGGAACCAAAATGACCCTTCTATTGACCCTACAGGTTCCATTTGTACACTCATTACAAATGGATAATGATGCTAAATGGCACCAATGGTGGTTGGCACGATTCCTCTTTTTGTGGTATTTAGCTCCTATCATTACATTTGTAAAATGGTGCTACAGTATAGAAGCATTAGAGGTGTCTAATCTAAGGTGAAGAACCAGTAGAAAACCATACAAAAAAAAGAACGGGAGCTGAAAGAACCACTTGAAGAACCAATATATAAATATATCACAATCAACTATATTGTCACACACCTGGTTCACAGGTGTGGTGAAAATTAGTTTTGGGCAAGCAACATCGTTCGTAGCTTTAGTTTAGTTTGTTTAGTTTAGTTAGGATCCCCATTAGCGGTTACACCTGGCAACAGCTCTTCTTCCTGGGGTCATCACAGAATAATATACAAAAAAATAAAAACAACCTTCCAGATATCACAAAAGAAGATAATACATCACAGCATAAAACATACGGTTAGTGCATTCACTCTAGATTGCATTACATTACCTGGTACAATATATTGACATAAACAGAATTACAATTTCACCATTATGTATAAGAAAATCCTTCAGTCTTTTCTTAAAATGCCTTTTACCCTTAATTTCTGTGATGCATACTGGTAGAGAGTTCCAGAAAGTCATTGCCCTCTACATGACTGTATTCTTCATTGCATCAGTTCTTGGCTTAGGCACTGCAATCGACCCATTGCAACATGTCTGGTATAGAGCGTCGCAGTCCCGCCCCCTACCAGGGCCCAGAAAATGATTCTCCGTTCATTTTCCTCATAGACATTTCAGAAAGTATTTATTTAAAGACGTTTACACCGCGGACAAAGCCAACTCGAGTCGTGACAAATCATGACAACAAACACCATTTTTTGGGCCGAACAAAATAATTAGAAAGAAGAAAAAAACGGCAGGTTACAACACTGTTTTTGTTGTTTTTCTTCTTTGTAATTATTTGTTTGGTCCAAAAATTGTTTGTGTTGTCATGAGTTGTCACGACTCGAGTTGGCTTATTTGTCCGCGGCATAACCGTCTTTAAATAAATACTAATAGAAATGTCTATGGGAAAAATGCATTGGGAATCATTTCCTGGGCCTGGCGTCATCATGAAAGGGGTGGGACTGCGACGCTCTATTATGTCTGTGTCTATCACTGGTAGGCCTATAATGAATATTTTTACATAAGAAATTTGGTTTATTATTTGAACAAAATAATGTTCCTAAAAAGTCCAGCCAGACTAGGAGCTAATCTCTGCTCCACCAACAGCCATGACAGCTTGATTTAACGGTGTATTAGATCTAGTATTGTAGTTAAAGGGCAAGGCGAGCTGCCTTATTCTGGGCTATTTGCAATTTAAGCAGGTCCTTTTTAGCTGCATTGGACCACACAACTGGACAATAGTCAAGGTGGGATGTCACATCGTGCCTGCCTGGATGATCTGGCCAGCAGATGTTGGAGTTAAAAACTCAGCACATCTCCTAATCATCGACAAACCCCCTCCCATTTTCTTGTTGTTGTATGTTTTCAATATGAGTAGACTATGACTGTCTAAAGTAATCCCAAGTAGTTTCGTTTCATCTACAGCAGGGGTTCTCAACGTTTTTGGCCGGGGACCCCCGGAAATGCTTTGGCAACGTCTCGGGACCCCCGCCCCGCCCCCTCCCGACCCCCAATATAAATTGACTTCTACAATAACCTTAATAATAGAGACAATACACCATAAATAAATACTGAAACCCGATATAATCATTAGGGAAGGTGTATGCATGTGTGCTATGTGTACTATATGTAAACTCTTCATTTCCATTTTCCAGCCATTCAGTTGCATTACAAAAATATATATATTTTTTAACTTATTTGGGGACCCCCCAAAATAATTATTTTATTTATTATTTAATAGAGACAATACACCATAAATAAATACTGAAACCAGATATAACTAGAAAAAGTGCCCTTCTGGGCACAGGTCTCCACCAGGAGGATAGGACTGTGTGAGATGTTTGGCAAAATGTTTAGTAGTAATATAAACATGTTTGCCTTGTATGGCAATTGGATGATTTGAGGCATTTTGTTCCAATCAACCTGTTTTGCAAAAATCAACCTGTTGGTGGCGCTATAACAGGCCAATGTGAAAAGGGTGGGATATATTCCTCAGCCTAGTAAGAAAATGTGTGAAAGATTTCACGTAAATTGCATGCTGTGTTCATGATTTGAGGCTTTTGTTCAAAACGGGGCAATCTTGCAAACTGTGAAAGGCAATTATAGCCAATTAGGGTGGAATATGAAATATCGGACAGATCCGACTTGAGCACATGACCATAGAGATACTGTGTAACGATTTGTGAGATTTTTGGACAGAATCTGGAGGAGTAATATCCAAAAATGTGTTTTACAAAAGTCGGCCTCCTGGTGGCGCTATAAAAGGCAGATGCGGAAAATGCAGGTCAAAGGTTTGTCCTTGGCCTCTAGGGAGTGTGCATGCAATGTTTCACGCAGATCGGTGCAGTTTTAGGTAACAAATGTGAAAAGCTGCCTCATGGTGGCGCTATAACAGGCCGTTCTGGAAAATGCGGGGCAGAGGTTCATCGTTGGCATCTAGGGAGTGTGTGTGCAAAGTTTGGCATCGACCGGGTTAACGGTGCCGGAGATTAGCTGGTAACGGACGGACGGAAGGACACACGGACACACACACGGACGGACACACACACACACACACACGGACGGAGTGCAAAACATACTCTCTCACCATGCCTTCGGCCTGGTGGAGACAATCATTAGGGAAGGGGGGGGGGGGGGGGGGGCTACTGCGCCCTGGGTACTGCGCCCTGGGTGCGTTTTTAATTGACTAATACATTCATTATTATTATTATAATTTGTTAAATTGGAAAAAGGGCTTCGTTAAGACCTCCATATTATTATGGTCAATGCCTGTGTGAAAAGTGGGAGCGATTGGTGCAGGCAGTGAGGAGCTACGGCGGTGTTTCTGACACACATTCATTCATTCAGACAGACATTGGCTGGGAGCGATTGGTGCAGGCAGTGAGGAGCTACGGCGGTGTTTCTGACACATTCATTCATTCAGACAGACATTGGCTTAATTATAGTATGATGATGATGATGATTTAGGATCCCCATTAGCTGTTACACCTGGCAACAGCTATTCTTCCTGCGGGGTCCTCACAGAATAACACATGTATAATATATTATATAGTATAGTATGTATAGTTTACATAGATACTCCACTGTTACGTTCTTAGTTTACGCATGATTCATGATAACTACTTTTTATATATGTGATGTATGCCATGCTTTTGTTATTGCTTAATGTAAATCGCTCTGGATTAAGAGCGTCTGCTAAATGCCTAAATTGTAAATTGTAAATTGTAATCTATTATACATTTGAAAACATGTGCCCAATGCCCAGGAAAGGAACATAAAGTCACCAGCTACTACGTCACTGACACGCTGCAACACGCTGCAACACACACTGCAACAACACACTAACACCACACAGCCTTACCCTCCGCGTCGATCCACGGCTATCTCCTCATGTCGCGCCGCACGCCCACACTCAACAACACACGCGTAAAAACTGTCATTGCACTGACACTACAGCCGCCTCCCGTCCAGACTCACAAACAACATCAATATCAATAATAAACACAAACACGCCACAAGCACCGACACCCCCGCCTAATTTGTTGCCAGGTCTATGAAAAAAAGCCCAGAAAAAATGCCATTCAACACGCTACTTACAACTCGCTTACAATTCGCGGACCTGGCAACACTGCATCCTGTTTTCCCATTGGCTACGGTTGCGACAACACGCATTTGCACTGCATCTTGGGAGCAACACAGCTTAATGTAGGGGTCACCGATTGCTGTGCTACATCCCCCTCATGTTCTCACCACCCCGTTCGGCTACACCACACACACTCACCTACACAATTCTCCACATGCAACACAGGGCCCTTATTGGCTAGCCCCCTCACATGGCGATCCCCACGCAGCCAAACACAGGCCAGCCACACACACACACCCACACACACACAACGGCCACGTTCGGAATTATCGCACTGAGCGCACTGTGCAAATGCAATGCAAACTAATAGGCGAGTGTGCTTCGGTGCGGTATTTCCCAACTCGCCCATCTCATCGACACAACGCGCGCAGTCGGATGCCAAGGTCTTCCGCCCATTATTCCTTTCCCAGTCTCACCACACCACGGACTCATTGTAACCTCGCATCAGTGTCACTGCAGACACGTAATCACACTGTGGAGGATTTGTGACTGAGTGACTGTGTGTGTGTGTGTGTGTGTGTGTGTGTGTGTGTGTGTGTGTGTGTGTGTGTGTGTGTGTGTGTGTGTGTGTGTGTGTGTGTGTGTGGTTTGATTTCAGCATGTTTTACACTGCACAGTTGCGCAGTGCACACCATGGGACAAATCGGCTTTTCACCCCCTGCCACTGTGCCCACAAACGCATGTACAAGAGGAAAACAATCTAAACATTATATACTAACGTCAGCATCGGGCAGATTAACACACACAAGCGTTATTAGTTGAGTTTTCTTATTGAAGTGCCTCTGAATTGTAACTGTGCGTTTATGTCAGTCAGCGATGCGATCCGTTGTTATTCAGCCACGCACGGACTGGAGAGAGGCGACGTGTTTCTCTCCCTTCGGCTCATGTCGCCCTCATTGTAACTACAAATATTGTTCCCGAAGAAACAATGTGGGGTCACTGCAATCCAAAAGATTGTAGGCCTACTATAATGCAGTCAAGGTCCCCACAAAAATATACTACAGTATGTTCTGCTCCATTCTCAACATCTTTTGGTTTCCAAAAACACTAACTTATTGTAAGTAAACCAAAACAGTAAAAATCAGTTTCATGTGTGCTTATTTTAATTTAATTTAATTTGCTTTGATGTGAAAATAAAATACAACAAATAATAATAATACCCATCCGTTAATACATGTGAAGGGCACAATACTGGGTTTAAAAACACAGCTGAAACATGAAGTGGAGTCTGTCAAATCTCACAATTTCCTTCTTCCCATTGCGCTGCAACGGAACTAGGATGAGCCGCCCGAAGGGCGGCGAAATTCTAGTAATATACATACAAAAGAATAGAAATAAAACCAGTTCCTTGTTGAGAGCTACAGACAGATCTTCCACATTAGTAGCAGACATATACAAAGTAGTGTCGTCAGAATACAATTATATCATGTATACTTATAGCATAAAGGGTATTATGGTATGTACATGAGGTTAGACAGATGAGGTACAAAAGGTCGCAGGTATGTATAGGCTACATATGAGGTTAGATATAAGATGCGTAGAAAATCAAGATGGAAATCACGGCACCAAGCGTTGAATTAGAAGGAGTTTATTTGCCAAGCAAAAGCGTCTCTCGACGGAGGATTCGGCACATTAGCTCGCTCCCAAATGTGGGCGTTCATTAGGAGACTTTCACAAAGACATCTATCTCTCAACCATATTACAAAACCGCATGACATATTACGACATTGTCTCAGATAAAGAGCCCAGACAGTCTGCAATACATGAACACAATCAATTACTTGTATCCTTATTGGTCAACAGATTCCACACAGAAGCTCACAAACATGGGTGACATTTTAAACAGTCCCCGCTTTTGTCTCATGGTTAAGGCAGATATGGATCACTACCAGCCGCTCCTTCTCCAGGAAGGGTGGCCATGACTCTCTGCGAGATACGTTTACTATAGTGTCACCCCCAAAAAATAAAACATTGGATGAATATACTCTCTGTGTGGCCTCAGCACCATGGACCTTGTGTTTTGCTCTTGTCCCTATAGTGCCCGTTCATGATTTTTGAGGAATCCCGGGTCTCTCGTTGTCATGAAAGGGAGCGGGAGACACTACGACGCTCTATATGGGTATAAAACCATAACAATATCAGATATCAGTTCTGAAGTGCCCATACCCGAGGCGGGGTTGGCGAAAGGGCCTTTTTGTGTGGAGTTTGCATGTTCTCCCCGTGTCCCCTAGGCCCTAGGGGACACGGGGCATGTTTGTGAGGGTACCCTAGGGCCTAGGGTACCCTCACAAAACATGCAGTAATCCTGGTCTCTAAACTGCCTCCCCCTGGCCAGCCGGGGCGCCTGATGGAGGGGAAAGGAACTGGTTGGAATAACGTGTTCCTTCCATGCACTACAACGTCCAACCAGGGAAACTCCCCCCTGCCAGGTGTAAAGGAGCAACTTGGACACTCATGCATGAAGGAAGCACGACGAGTTCAAGTCCGTTGCTCACCCAAGGTTGGCGGAGGGTGCAGTGTAGAGCCCAGGATCACATTAGATAATTGACACAGGGGTGAAAAATGGGTTACAAAATTGTGGGATAAAGAAATATATAATATAATGTAATGTGTGTGTACAGGGGTGCGGAGAACCGAAGGCTCAAGGAAGGCCGATTCCTGAACTCAGAGGACCTTTATTTTAACTCACTCCTTGACTCTTTATCCTTGCTTTCCCTCCCCCTCTCACACACACACTCTACAGGCAAGAAAAGCCTGGAAATAAATAACTCGAAAATATGTGTAACACTGAGGATGTCAGACATTTTGTAAATCTCATCACACCATGCACCAGCAGCACCGTGCCTGTGAAACCTTGGTGGTTTCCTAATTATCACAGAGCTTCTTTCCCCCCCCCCCCCGCTCTTCACAGTTCCAATATGCCTGCTGGATGCGGCGGCATGTGTCTGACAAAATCTATTTTTAAAATTTGTGGGGGGAAAACGCACACGCGCATGCACGCACGCACGCACGCACGCACGCACGCACGCACAAACAGGTCCAGTGTAACGTGTGTAAATGTTTAATTGCGTGGAGCCAGTGGTTCTTTCAGGGCAAGAGAGGCCATTCATAGCCCACACAGCGCCCTGTACTACTGACCCACTTACATATGAATCAGGGAAGACAGGGAAGAGAGCTGGAAGGAAAGAAAAAAGCTCATCCTTGTGCAGTGGTGATGCTCGCTGAAGATAACAGGATTTCCAAGCGCAGATTTTCAGGAATTAGTTTTAAACTAAACCGGGAGTGTCAGATTAGGATTATTCATATTGAATACAGCAGGTTTTTCCATGCTATGACAGGGGGATGAGGGACTTGCCTGTTCAAAATGACTGATGTCTGATTGCTGTTATAGGCAGCAGCACCTGTCGGCACTGTCTGACAAGATGGGATCATGTTAAATCAAATGATTTGTATAGCTGCTGCAGAACAATGGGATATCAGTTAGTTACGCTGGATTACTCATACTATGAGTGTGATACTGACCATGATACTGACCAAGATACTGACCATGATACTGACCAAGATACTGACCATGAGACTGACCAAGATACTGACCATGATACTGACCATGATACTGACCCTGATACTGACATGACTGATCAGCGCAGACATGCACTGAAACTTTACTTCAGTACGTTTGGAATCTCTGACCATGATACTGTCATGATACTGACATGATACTGGCATGATACTGACATGATACTGACCATGATACTGACATGATACTGGCATGATACTGACATGATACTGACCATGATACTGACATATACTGACGTGATACTGACCATGATACTGACCATAATACTAACCATGATACTGATATGATACTGACCATGATACTGACATGATACTGACCATGATACTGACATATACTGACATGATACTGACCATAATACTAACCATGATACTGATATGATACTGACCATGATACTGACATGATACTGGCATGATACTGACATGACGTGATACTGACCATGATACTGACCATAATACTAACCATGATACTGACATGATACTGACCATGATACTGACATGATACTGACATGATACTGACCTTGACACTGACATGATACTGACCATGATACTGACATGATACTAACCATGATACTGACCATGATACTGACATGATACTGACCATGATACTGACATATACTGACATGATACTGACCTTGACACTGACATGATACTGACCATGATACTGACATGATACTAACCATGATACTGACCATGATACTGACATGATACTGACATGATACTGACATGATACTGACCTTGACACTGACATGATACTGACCATGATACTGACATGATACTAACCATGATACTGACCATGATACTGACATGATACTGACCATGATACTGACATATACTGACATGATACTGACCTTGACACTGACATGATACTGACCATGATACTGACATGATACTAACCATGATACTGACCATGATACTGACATGATACTAACCATGATACTGACATGATACTGACCATGAGACTGGCATATACTGACATGATACTGACCATGAGACTGGCATATACTGACATGATACTGACCATGACACTGCCATGATACTGAAACCTATACTAATGTACTACTTCACCGTATGCCTACTATTTAGTTAACAGGGTTTCATAGTCTTCAGACATACTATAAAGTAATTTGGCATACTAAATAGTATGCTAGTATGTGATTTTGGACCGGCTGCTGTGTCTCAAATCTCATACTAACACTATTTTGTATGCCAAATTATTTTAGTATATCCAAAGTAGTATACTAAAGAGTAGGCTGAAATAGCATATTGTGTAGGAGCCTAGGAGGGTATATGTAGTATGTTTGTGCAGGTTTCGAACCCACGATAATTATGTTAATTATGTATGTATAATGCATTAACCACCGTGTGTATGTGCGAGAGAAGGTCCTGCAATGTGTATGCAATTAACTGTGGTCAGGTCCTTATGCAAATCTGTGTATACACGCACGTGCAGCTCTCATACATCTTGTTACCCGACTGTCTTATCCATATTTAATGTGCAAATTACACCCTCGCTCAGTCGTACTGCAACATAACAGGAAGCAAGCACATAATGGAATCTCACAGGTTTATTACACATCGTACATTCTTTACCACATTATGATGAACGAGAGGAGAGGCGAGGAGGTTAGGTTTAGTTTAGGGGGAGGAGAGGAGAGGGGGAGAGGAGAGGAGCTTTGGGGGAGGGGAGGAGAGGAGAGGTGGTGAGGGTGATGTTTGATGTGTAAATTCACCTCACACAGCCGGTGAGCTAGCTGTTCCCTGTGGAAAGGCATGGTGAATAACACATGAATTTGGTTCACATTTGGAATGATTTTTAACCACTTTCAAACTGGCAACCCAATTTTGGGCATGCTATTGAGGGCCACTCGTCATACATCATCATCATACATGACATTCCGTGCTCAGCCAATCAAATCATCTCAAATTACATGGTACACGCAGACACACTAAGCTGGGCATAGGAGCCTAAAATCACACCTGTGTGAACTGAGCGGTGCAGCTATACATTTATTGTTATAGTTACTGCGCACTACTGTGCTATGTACTGTATTGTAGTGTACTGTGCAGGGGTCCCCGGGACATCCAGACCACCATGAACGCGCGTATAGGGTGCCGGCCCGGTTCCGGCGAGCCGCCCCGCGTCCGAAACGGTCAAGAAATGACGGAGTTACCATGTGGGGGTCCCCGGGGGGCCCTCAGAACATCCAGACCCCCAGGAACGCGCCCAGGGAGCCGGTCCGGGTCCGGCGTGCTGCCACATCTCTGGCATCATTAAATTAAATTCCCTCCCTGCCAAAATAGCTCAGGTGACAACTGAAAACGGCTTTCACCAAAATTAAATTATGTAGACCATAGGCATAGGCTGCCTGACGTGCCAGATTGCGGGAATCGGTTTTCTACGTGGTTCGAATCCCAACGGTCCGATGCGGGACACGTAGATCTCCGTTTAGCGCATGTTTTTATTGATTACTTTCAATCGCCTTTGTACACACCCAGGCAATAGATCAAGCAGCCCCGATTCATCCTACAACACTCCGGTCACTTGATCCAAAATGCCTCTCCCCCTCCCTTCCTGAAAACAGGACGGGAGGGGCGAATTGTCACAAAATGGCGGCAAACTATCACGGATTGTATCGTCCCTCTGCGAACTCGGCGAGGGACGGTGGACGGTTATTTCTTTATGATGATGATCAACGGTCAGATGGAACAATGCAAATATGCGCTGTTGTGTTACTGGAGGGGGACAGCAACACTAAACCTCGCCTCACGCCAGTCTTTCCACCTCGGAGGGGCACAGCGACACCACCGTCCCTCGGCGAACTCGGCTAGCCGAGTTGGAACGATACACAGTGACAGACACGTACATAGATGGATAAATAATGACAACGCGTCTTTGCATTGTTTCATCTGTTTGTCTGGCGTCTGCTCGATCCGTCATCGTCATCGTCATCATCATCATCATCATCATCATCATCATCATCATCATCATCATCATAAAAAACGACGAAGGGTAGATGGGATCAATGTGTACTTTTTTCCTTGTAAAAGTAGACATTCAGGGATTTCATTCGGTGTATAGTATGTATAGGATATTTTTTGTGTTCATTTTTATAACTGCCTGTCAACGTCTGACATAAAACGGTCCCTAACTAGGCTTTCTGTTCAAGAAGAGCACATTACTACAAAAGCAGGTGTTACATAAAGGTAAATATCTCCAGAATGGAAGATGGTAAAATAAAATAAAACGTTTTAATTGGAGTGGACAAATTAAGCTTTCTTTTGAGGTATGCGGTGTGCTTCTCGCTATAAGAGAACATTTGCTGTCGGCCTTGGAAAAGGTTGGTCGTCCAATGCTATCAGCGTAGCGTCAGGGCTAATCAGGCTGCGGGAACCGTTCGCGCGCGGTGTGTTAAGATGTGAATATATGTCAAAGCATGTGGGGATTGCCAGCGAAAATGCCAAGATTGTTCCTCCAGTCCATAGACATTTGTCCTTGGCATCGAAGCGATGTCATGATTTCGGATGCCAAAAAATGCTGTAGCTAAACAATGACTTCAGACAGACCGTCAGCTTTGTCCCTCGCATGTAAAACTCTGCACTTGGTTTAATTAGATTATCTAGTTTCACAGCCAGAAGGAACAGCATATCGTCCTTTTTCTTTTGTTAGCCTGTGATGCTGTGACATATCTCTGTTTTAATAACAGTAATATTATATGCCACTTTTAAATACTACAGTATTTGTATGACTTCATATTTTCTGACATGACGTAGTATGACTTTATACTATTCCCATGTCAATGTGACTGAACTAAAACACGCACACAGTAGCTTCTCTGTTCTGTTTTCAAGCCCCCGTGGTCTCCACCTCCCCCACGCTCCCTTCAATCCCTGTAGAGAGATGATGGAGACACAGAGAGGGCTGTCTGGAACAGCACCTAATTGCAGCCAACGAGCAATGAGCAATATCACTGCTAATTGCTTACTCACAGGCCTCATTCACACATATCAAACACCAATCAAGCAAATGTTTGGTCGTTTTTTTTGTTTTTTTAGGCCACCACAATGCTTTTTAAATGGCGTCACATGGTTTGACCAAACATTTGTGTTTGATTGCTGATTGCTGGTGGTGTTCTGCCCCTCCCCCCGATCAAACAAAAATGTTTGGTCAAACCATGTGACTCCCATTGGAAAAGCATTGTGGTGGCCTAAAAAAACCCAAAAAAACCCCAAACATTTGCTTGATTGGTGTTTGATACGCGTGAAGACAGTTGAGTTTATTCATCGGGAGATTTCCGTTCTTGTTTTTTAGCAGTGCCTTATCAATACGGGGTCTTTGAAACAGCGGTTATCAAACATTGTCATGACATCATGGATGCCAAAATTGATACGATACTGTATTAAGCCTTGGAAGATGACGTTCCAGACTAGATAATAAAGAATAGCACTTTACAATGGTTCATTCATTCATACATTGGGAGGTGAAGCGGCTTCCTCACTTCCCACACCAATGGTGGTAAGCTACTGTAGCACAGACCGACTCATTGGAGGCAATGTAGGGTTCAGTGTGTGGACAGGAGGAGCCGGGATTCGAACAGCCGACCCATGGTTCATTGGAAGACCTGCTCTACCTCCTGAGCCACAGCCGCTTAAGATGCCTATAGCTGCCTTAGGAGAGGATATTTTGGCCCAAGACAGTTTTTTTTAGTATCAGTAGTGCAGTAGGTGCAGTCGGTAGTGCTGTCGCCTCACAGCTAGAAGGTCCTGGGTTCGATTCCCGCTGGGGACGCTGTGGGTGGTGGGGGCATGTTCCCTCCTCCGCGTCATCATTGCCCATACCCTTGGCGAAAGGGCCTTTCTGTGTGGAGTTTGTATGTTCTCCCTGTGTCCCCTAGTGTAGGTAGGTACCCTCACAAATAACATGCTGTAATCCTGGTCTCTAAACTACCTCTCCCTGGCCAGCGAGGGTGCCTGATGTGCCTGATGTGTGGCAGATATCAACTAGCTCAGTGATCTAGGTCCTAGATCCTAGATTCTAGGACACTGGATACTGAATACATGATTGGGAGATTGTAGGTTCAAACCCCACTCAAGTCTTTACTTTCAAGACCGATTTCCAGAAGAACTAAACTAAACTAAAAAGATGTGTGTTACAGGTAGCAACTAGTGTTCTAGGACGGCATAGCCTACTATAGCACGCCGTTTTTCATCATTTTTGAGGATTTAAAAAAAAGACGAAAATCACTCGAAACAATGGACTATAGCCCATGGTCTCGAGTGATTTTCGTCTTTTTTTTTTAAATCCTCAAAAATGATGAAAAACGGCGTGCTATAGTATGCCGTCTGAGATGGGCTATAGCCCATGGTCAAATATGATGAAAAACGAGGAGTTGAAAAAAGACGAAAATCACTCCGAGACCATGGGCTATAGTCCATTGTCTCGAGTGATTTTCGTCTTTTTTTCGAATCCTCAAAAATGATGAAAAACGGCGTGCTATAGTATGCCGTCTGAGATGGGCTATAGCCAATGGTCAAAAATGATGAAAAACGAGGATTTGAAAAAAAGACGAAAATCACTCCGAGACCATGGGTCCATTGTCTCGAGTGATTTTCGTCTTTTTTTCGAATCCTCAAAAATGATGAAAAACGGCGTGCCGTCTGAGATGGGCTATAGCCAATGGTCAAAAATTATGAAAAACTAGGATTTGAAAAAAAGACGAAAATCACTCCGAGACCATGGGCTATAGTTCATTGTCTCGAGTGATTTTCGTCATTTTTCCAAATCCTCAAAAATGATGAAAAACGGCATGCTATAGTATGCCGTCTGAGATGGGCTATAGCCCATGGTCAAAAATGAGGAAAAATGAGGAATTAAAAAAAGACGAAAATCACTCCAAGACCATGGGCTATAGTCCATTGTCTCGAGTGATTTTCGTCTTTTTTTCGAATCCTCAAAAATGATGAAAAACGACGTGCTATAGTCTGCCGTCTGAGATGGGCTACAGCCCATGGTCAAAAATGATGAAAAACGAGGATTTGAAAAAAAGACGAAAATAGCTCCGAGACCATGGGCTATAGTCCATTGTCTCGAGTGATTTTCGTCTTTTTTTCAAATCCTCAAAAATGATGATAAACGACGTGTTATAGTATGCCGTCTGAGATGGGCTACAGCCCATGGTCAAAAATGATGAAAAACTATTTCGCCTTTTTTTTCAAATCCTCAAAAATGATGAAAAACGGCATGCTATATATAGTATGCCGTCTGAGATGGGCTACAGCCCATGGTCAAAAATGATGAAAAACGAGCATTTGAAAAAAAGACGAAAATCACTCCAAGACCATGGGCTATAGTCCATTGTCTCGAGTGATTTTCGTCTTTTTTTCGAATCCTCAAAAATGATGAAAAACGGCGTGCTATAGTATGCCGTCTGAGATGGGCTATAGCCAATGGTCAAAAATGATGAAAAACGAGGATTTGAAAAAAAGACGAAAATCACTCCGAGACCATGGGTCCATTGTCTCGAGTGATTTTCGTCTTTTTTTCGAATCCTCAAAAATGATGAAAAACGGCGTGCCGTCTGAGATGGGCTATAGTCAATGGTCAAAAATTATGAAACACGAGGATTTGAAAAAAAGACGAAAATCACTCCGAGACCATGGGCTATAGTTCATTGTCTCGAGTGATTTTCGTCATTTTTCCAAATCCTCAAAAATGATGAAAAACTGCATGCTATAGTATGCCGTCTGAGATGGGCTATAGCCCATGGTCAAAAATGAGGAAAAATGAGGAATTAAAAAAAGACGAAAATCACTCCAAGACCATGGGCTATAGTCCATTGTCTCGAGTGATTTTCGTCTTTTTTTCGAATCCTCAAAAATTATGAAAAACGACGTGCTATAGTCTGCCGTCTGAGATGGGCTACAGCCCATGGTCAAAAATGATGAAAAACTATTTCGCCTTTTTTTTCAAATCCTCAAAAATGATGAAAAACGGCATGCTATATATAGTATGCCGTCTGAGATGGGCTACAGCCCATGGTCAAAAATGATGAAAAACGAGCATTTGAAAAAAATACGAAAATCACTCCAAGACCATGGGCTATAGTCCATTGTCTCGAGTGATTTTCGTCTTTTTTTCAAATCCTCAAAAATGATGAAAAACGGCATGCTATATATAGTATGCCGTCTGAGATGGGCTACAGCCCATGGTCAAAAATGATGAAAAACGAGGATTTGAAAAAAAGACGAAAATAGCTCCGAGACCATGGGCTATAGTCCATTGTCTCGAGTGATTTTCGTCATTTTTTCAAATCCTCAAAAATGATGAAAAACGGCATGCTATATATAGTATGCCATCTGAGATGGGCTACAGCCCATGGTCAAAAATGATGAAAAACGAGCATTTGAAAAAAAAGACGAAAATCACTCCGAGACCATGGGCTATAGTTCATTGTCTCGAGTGATTTTCGTCATTTTTCCAAATCCTCAAAAATGATGAAAAACGGCATGCTATAGTATGCCGTCTGAGATGGGCTATAGCCCATGGTCAAAAATGATGAAAAATGAGGAATTAAAAAAAGACGAAAATCACTCCGAGACCATGGGCTATTCTATCTATTCTATTTATAGTGACTCATAGGAATAGACTACGTGACAACCAGGAATAGTCTGGTGACCACCGGAGAGACGGGTGGCAGCCGGAAATTAGACGGCACCCGGGAGCAGTATGGGTTGGCGCCCCAGCCTGTGTCTTCCGTGAGGAAGAAGCCCAACAAACCCACGGTGAGGCCTTTAGGAGGGCCATTCAAGCCTCAAGCGGAGCCTGCGGCACCACCAAGGGCAAGGTGGAGCCTGCGGAACTGTTGCGGCTCGAGAATCCACCATTCCTGAATAAAGTGCCTGGTGCTGGGAGTCTGGTGCAACGCACAGGGCCTGACCTGGTGAGAGCAGGAGTGGACCTGGTGAGACGTAGGAGGGGCCCGGACAGGAGTCAACCCACAGAGCCTAGTCCTTCCACGCGCCAGAATGGTACCTCCCAGTCCCGGCAGAGTAGTTCAGGAGGAACGGATTGTGTGGCCCTGGTTTTTCCCTAATGGGACTGATCGAGGGTAGCTACTGGGACGTAAGTCGGGACTTGATCACCCCGGCTGGGTCACCTGAGTGAGGGGTATGATGTTGCGAGACCCGAAACCCCGATGACCTTGGGATACATCACTGAGGATACGTCCCAGGTGCATCCATGTATGTATGTATTTTGTTTAGCTATAGTCCATTGTCTCGAGTGATTTTCGTCTTTTTTTCGAATCCTCAAAAATGATGAAAAACGGCGTGCTATAGTATGTCGTCTGAGATGGGCTATAGCCAATGGTAAAAAATGATGAAAAACGAGGATTTGAAAAAAAGACGAAAATAGCTCCGAGACCATGGGCTATAGTCCATTGTCTCGAGTGATTTTCGTCATTTTTTCAAATCCTCAAAAATGATGAAAAACGGCATGCTATAGTATGCCGTCTGAGATGGGCTACAGCCCATGGTCAAAAATTATGAAAAACTATTTCGCCTTTTTTTTCAAATCCTCAAAAATGATGAAAAACGGCATGCTATATATAGTATGCCGTCTGAGATGGGCTACAGCCCATGGTCAAAAATGATGAAAAACGAGCATTTGAAAAAAAGACGAAAATCACTCCAAGACCATGGGCTATAGTCCATTGTCTCGAGTGATTTTCGTCTTTTTTTAAAATCCTCAAAAATGATGAAAAACGGCGTGCTATAGTATGCCGTCTGAGATGGGCTATAGCCCATGGTCAAAAATGATGAAAAATGAGGAATTAAAAAAAGACGAAAATCACTCCGAGACCATGGGCTATAGTCCATTGTCTCGAGTGATTTTCGCCTTTTTTTTCAAATCCTCAAAAATTATGAAAAACGGCGTGCTATAGTATGCCGTCTGAGATGGGCTATAGCCCATGATCAAAAATGATGAAAAATGAGGAATTAAAAAAAGACGAAAATCACTCCGAGACCATGGGCTATAGTCCATTGTCTCGAGTGATTTTCGTCTTTTTTTCGAATCCTCAAAAATGATGAAAAACGGCATGCTATAGTATGCCGTCTGAGATGGGCTATAGCCCATGGTCAAAAATGATGAAAAATGAGGAATTAAAAAAAGACGAAAATCACTCCGAGTCCATTGTCTCGAGTGATTTTCGTCTTTTTTTCGAATCCTCAAAAATGATGAAAAACGGCGTGCTATAGTATGCCGTCTGAGATGGGCTATAGCCAATGGTAAAAAATTATGAAAAACGAGGATTTGAAAAAAAGACGAAAATAGCTCCGAGACCATGGGCTATAGTCCATTGTCTCGAGTGATTTTCGTCTTTTTTTCAAATCCTCAAAAATGATGATAAACGACGTGTTATAGTATGCCGTCTGAGATGGGCTACAGCCCATGGTCAAAAATGATGAAAAACTATTTCGCCTTTTTTTTCAAATCCTCAAAAATGATGAAAAACGGCATGCTATATATAGTATGCCGTCTGAGATGGGCTACAGCCCATGGTCAAAAATGATAAAAAACGAGGATTTAAAAAAAAGACGAAAATAGCTCCGAGACCATGGGCTATAGTCCATTGTCTCGAGTGATTTTCGTCTTTTTTTCAAATCCTCAAAAATGATGATAAACGACGTGTTATAGTATGCCGTCTGAGATGGGCTACAGCCCATGGTCAAAAATGATGAAAAACTATTTCGCCTTTTTTTTCAAATCCTCAAAAATGATGAAAAACGGCATGCTATATATAGTATGCCGTCTGAGATGGGCTACAGCCCATGGTCAAAAATGATGAAAAACGAGCATTTGAAAATAAGACGAAAATCACTCCAAGACCATGGGCTATAGTCCATTGTCTCGAGTGATTTTCGTCTTTTTTTTAAATCCTCAAAAATGATGAAAAACGGCGTGCTATAGTATGCCGTCTGAGATGGGCTATAGCCCATGGTCAAAAATTATGAAAAATGAGGAATTAAAAAAAGACGAAAATCACTCCGAGACCATGGGCTATAGTCCATTGTCTCGAGTGATTTTCGCCTTTTTTTTCAAATCCTCAAAAATTATGAAAAACGGCGTGCTATAGTATGCCGTCTGAGATGGGCTATAGCCCATGATGAAAAATGATGAAAAATTAGGAATTAAAAAAAGACGAAAATCACTCCGAGACCATGGGCTATAGTCCATTGTCTCGAGTGATTTTCGTCTTTTTTTTAAATCCTCAAAAATGATGAAAAACGGCGTGCTATAGTATGCCGTCTGAGATGGGCTATAGCCCATGGTCAAAAATGATGAAAAATGAGGAATTAAAAAAAGACGAAAATCACTCCGAGACCATGGGCTATAGTCCATTGTCTCGAGTGATTTTCGCCTTTTTTTTCAAATCCTCAAAAATTATGAAAAACGGCGTGCTATAGTATGCCGTCTGAGATGGGCTATAGCCCATGGTCAAAAATGATGAAAAATGAGGAATTAAAAAAAGACGAAAATAACTCCGAGTCCATTGTCTCGAGTGATTTTCGTCTTTTTTTCGAATCCTCAAAAATGATGAAAAACGGCGTGCTATAGTATGCCGTCTGAGATGGGCTATAGCCAATGGTAAAAAATTATGAAAAACGAGGATTTGAAAAAAAGACGAAAATAGCTCCGAGACCATGGGCTATAGTCCATTGTCTCGAGTGATTTTCGTCTTTTTTTCAAATCCTCAAAAATGATGATAAACGACGTGTTATAGTATGCCGTCTGAGATGGGCTACAGCCCATGGTCAAAAATGATGAAAAACTATTTCGCCTTTTTTTTCAAATCCTCAAAAATGATGAAAAACGGCATGCTATAGTATGCCGTCTGAGATGGGCTATAGCCCATGGTCAAAAATGATGAAAAACTAGGATTTGAAAAAGAGACGAAAATCACTCCGAGACCATGGGCTATAGTCCATTGTCTCGAGTGATTTTCGTCTTTTTTTCAAATCCTCAAAAATGATGATAAACAACGTGTTATAGTATGCCGTCTGAGATGGGCTATAGCCCATGGTCAAAAATGATGAAAAACTAGGATTTGAAAAAGAGACGAAAATCACTCCGAGACCATGGGCTATAGTCCATTGTCTCGAGTGATTTTCGTCATTTTTTCAAATCCTCAAAAATGATGATAAACGACGTGGTATAGTATGCCGTCTGAGATGGGCTACAGCCCATGGTCAAAAATGATGAAAAACTATTTCGCCTTTTTTTTCAAATCCTCAAAAATGATGAAAAACGGCATGCTATATATAGTATGCCGTCTGAGATGGGCTATAGCCCATGATCAAAAATGATGAAAAACGAGGATTTGAAAAAAAGACGAAAATCACTCCGAGACCATGGGCTATAGTTCATTGTCTCGAGTGATTTTCGTCATTTTTCCAAATCCTCAAAAATGATGAAAAACGGCATGCTATAGTATGCCGTCTGAGATGGGCTATAGCCCATGGTCAAAAATGATGAAAAATGAGGAATTAAAAAAAGACAAAAATCACTCCGAGACCATGGGCTATAGTCCATTGTCTCGAGTGATTTTCGTCTTTTTTTCGAATCCTCAAAAATGATGAAAAACGGCGTGCTATAGTATGCCGTCTGAGATGGGCTATAGCCAATGGTAAAAAATTATGAAAAACGAGGATTTGAAAAAAAGACGAAAATAGCTCCGAGACCATGGGCTATAGTCCATTGTCTCGAGTGATTTTCGTCTTTTTTTCGAATCCTCAAAAATTATGTAAAACGGCATGCTATAGTATGCCGTCTGAGATGGGCTATAGCCCATGGTCAAAAATGATGAAAAATGAGGAATTAAAAAAAGACGAAAATCACTCCGAGTCCATTGTCTCGAGTGATTTTCGTCTTTTTTTCGAATCCTCAAAAATGATGAAAAACGGCGTGCTATAGTATGCCGTCTGAGATGGGCTATAGCCAATGGTAAAAAATGATGAAAAACGAGGATTTGAAAAAAAGACGAAAATAGCTCCGAGACCATGGGCTATAGTCCATTGTCTCGAGTGATTTTTGTCATTTTTTTAAATCCTCAAAAATGATGAAAAACGGCATGCTATAGTATGCCGTCTGAGATGGGCTATAGCCCATGGTCAAAAATGATGAAAAACTAGGATTTGAAAAAGAGACGAAAATCACTCCGAGACCATGGGCTATAGTCCATTGTCTCGAGTGATTTTCGTCTTTTTTTCAAATCCTCAAAAATGATGATAAACGACGTGTTATAGTATGCCGTCTGAGATGGGCTATAGCCCATGGTCAAAAATGATGAAAAACGAGGAATTAAAAAAAGACGAAAATCACTCCGAGACCATGGGCCATTGTCTCGAGTGATTTTCGTCTTTTTTTCGAATCCTCAAAAATGATGAAAAACAGCGTGCTATAGTATGCCGTCTGAGATGGGCTATAGCCAATGGTAAAAAATTATGAAAAACGAGCATATGAAAAAAAGACGAAAATAGCTCCGAGACCATGGGCTATAGTCCATTGTCTCGAGTGATTTTCGCCTTTTTTTTCAAATGCTCAAAAATTATGAAAAACGGCGTGCTATAGTATGCCGTCTGAGATGGGCTATAGCCGGCCTCCTCCTGTGCCTCCCAGCAGCCGCCAGTCTCCTCCTCCTACACCTCGCCCCAGCAGCCGGCCTCCTCCCAGACAACAGCCCATCAGCCTCCAGTCCAGCGCTACCCGGCAATTTACAGTAGAACAAAACAAACAAAAAAGCAGTGTGAATTGTTTGGAACCAGTGGGTCAGTGTTAGAAAGCTGGCCACATGATCGGGAGATGGTAAGTTCAAACCCCACTCAAGTCTTTACTTTCAAGACCGATTTGAGAAGAAGAAAACCAACAGCAGGCTTGATTATTGTAATGCTCTCCTGTCTGGCTTACCCAAAAAAACTAGTTTTTTTTGGCACTACTGATTGTTACCCGTTTTCTTTCTTGTCAGTTAAAATCATCATTCATCATCACTTCCATCTTGTCCATCACCTAACCCTAACCCTAACCCTAACCCCAACCCTAGTTGTCTGGTACCAGATTGGTTACCAGATGGTACCAGAACAAAACAAACAAAAAAGCAATGTGGATTGTCTGGAACCAGTGGCTCAGTGTGTTAGGATGCTGCCACATGATCGGGAGATGGTGAGTTCAAACCCCACTCAAGTCTTTACTTTCAAGACCGATTTCAGGAGAAGAAAACAAACAAAAAAGCAGTGTGAATTGTCTGGACCCAGCGGGACAGCCACATGATCGGGAGATGGTGAGTTCAAACCCCACTGAAGTCTTTACTTTCAAGACCGATTTCAGGAGAAGAAAACAAACAAAAAAGCTGTGTGAATTGTCTGGACCCAGTGGGACAGTGTGTTAGGACGCTGCCACATGATCGGGAGATGGTGAGTTCAAACCCCACTCAAGTCTTTACTTTCAAGACCGATTTCAGAAGAATAAAACCAACAAAAAAGCAATGTGTATTGTCTGGACCCAGTGGGACAGTGTGTTAGGACACTGCCACATGATCGGGAGATGGTGAGTTCAAACCCCTCTCCAGTCTTTACTTTCAAGACCGATTTGAGAAGAAGAAAACAAACAGCAGGCTTGATTATTGTAATGCTCTCCTGTCTGGCTTACCCAAAAAAACTAGTTTTTTTTGGCACTACTGATTGTTACCCGTTTTCTTTCTTGTCAGTTAAAATCATCATTCATCATCACTTCCATCTTGTCCATCACCTAACCCTAACCCCAACCCTAGTTGTCTGGTACCAGATTGGTTACCAGATGGTACCAGAACAAAACAAACAAAAAAGCAATGTGGATTGTCTGGAACCAGTGGCTCAGTGTGTTAGGACGCTGCCACATGATCGGGAGATGGTGAGTTCAAACCCCACTCAAGGCTTTACTTTCAAGACCGATTTCAGGAGAAGAAAACAAACAAAAAAGCTGTGTGAATTGTCTGTACCCAGTGGGACAGTGTGTTAGGACGCTGCCACATGATCGGGAGATGGTGAGTTCAAACCCCACTCAAGTCTTTACTTTCAAGACCGATTTGAGAAGAAGAAAACAAACAGCAGGCTTGATTATTGTAATGCTCTCCTGTCTGGCTTACCCAAAAAAACTAGTTTTTTTTGGCACTACTGATTGTTACCCGTTTTCTTTCTTGTCAGTTAAAATCATCATTCATCATCACTTCCATCTTGTTCATCACCTAACCCTAACCCTAACCCTAACCCCAACCCCAACCCTAGTTGTCTGGTACCAGATTCGTTACCAGATGGTACCAGAACAAAACAAACAAAAAAGCAATCTGGATTGTCTGGACCCAGTGGCTCAGTGTGTTAGGACGCTGCCACATGATCGGGAGATGGTGAGTTCAAACCCCACTCAAGTCTTTACTTTCAAGACCGATTTCAGGAGAAGAAAACAACCAAAAAAGCTGTGTGAATTGTCTGGACCCAGTGGGACAGTGTGTTAGGACGCTGCCACATGATCGGTAGATGGTGAGTTCAAACCCCACTCAAGTCTTTACTTTCAAGACCGATTTCAGGAGAAGAAAACAAACAAAAAAGCTGTGTGAATTGTCTGGACCCATCATCACTTCCATCTTGTTCATCACCTAACCCTAACCCTAACCCCAACCCTAGTTGTCTGGTACCAGATTCGTTACCAGATGGTACCAGAACAAAACAAACAAAAAAGCAATGTGGATTGTCTGGAACCAGTGGCTCAGTGTGTTAGGACGCTGCCACATGATCGGGAGATGGTGAGTTCAAATCCCACTCAAGTCTTTACTTTCAAGACCGATTTCAGGAGAAGAAAACAAACAAAAAAGCAGTGTCAATTGGCTTGACCCAGTGGGACAGCCACATGATCGGGAGATGGTGAGTTCAAACCCGACTCAAGTCTTTACTTTCAAGACCGATTTCAGAAGAAGAAAACAAACAAAAAAGCTGTGTGATTTGTCTGGACCCAGTGGGACAGTGTGTTAGGACGCTGCCACATGATCGGGAGATGGTGAGTTCAAACCCCACACAAGTCTTTACTTTCAAGACCGATTTCATGAGAAGAAAACAAACCAAAAAGCTGTGTGAATTGTCTGCACCCAGTGGGACAGTGTGTTAGGACGCTGCCACATGATCGGGAGATGGTGAGTTCAAACCCCACTCAAGTCTTTACTTTCAAGACCGATTTCAGAAGAAGAAAACAAACAAAAAAGCTGTGTGAATTGTCTGTACCCAGTGGGACAGTGTGTTAGGACGCTGCCACATGATCGGGAGATGGTGAGTTCAAACCCCACTCAAGTCTTTACTTTCAAGACCGATTTCAGGAGAAGAAAACAAACAAAAAAGCTGTGTGAATTGTCTGTACCCAGTGGGACAGTGTGTTAGGACGCTGCCACATGATCGGGAGATGGTGAGTTCAAACCCCACTCAAGTCTTTACTTTCAAGACCGATTTGAGAAGAAGAAAACAAACAGCAGGCTTGATTATTGTAATGCTCTCCTGTCTGGCTTACCCAAAAAAACTAGTTTTTTTTGGCACTACTGATTGTTACCCGTTTTCTTTCTTGTCAGTTAAAATCATCATTCATCATCACTTCCATCTTGTTCATCACCTAACCCTAACCCTAACCCTAACCCTAACCCCAACCCTAGTTGTCTGGTACCAGATTCGTTACCAGATGGTACCAGAACAAAACAAACAAAAAAGCAATCTGGATTGTCTGGACCCAGTGGCTCAGTGTGTTAGGACGCTGCCACATGATCGGGAGATGGTGAGTTCAAACCCCACTCAAGTCTTTACTTTCAAGACCGATTTCAGGAGAAGAAAACAAACAAAAAAGCTGTGTGAATTGTCTGGACCCAGTGGGACAGTGTGTTAGGACGCTGCCACATGATCGGGAGATGGTGAGTTCAAACCCCACTCAAGTCTTTACTTTCAAGACCGATTTCAGGAGAAGAAAACAAACAAAAAAGCTGTGTGAATTGTCTGGACCCATCATCACTTCCATCTTGTTCATCACCTAACCCTAACCCTAACCCTAACCCCAACCCTAGTTGTCTTGTACCAGATTCGTTACCAGATGGTACCAGAACAAAACAAACAAAAAAGCAATGTGGATTGTCTGGAACCAGTGGCTCAGTGTGTTAGGACGCTGCCACATGATCGGGAGATGGTGAGTTCAAATCCCATTCAAGTCTTTACTTTCAAGACCGATTTCAGGAGAAGAAAACAAACAAAAAAGCAGTGTCAATTGGCTTGACCCAGTGGGATAGCCACATGATCGGGAGATGGTGAGTTCAAACCCGACTCGTCTTTACTTTCAAGACCGATTTCAGAAGAAGAAAACAAACAAAAAAGCTGTGTGATTTGTCTGGACCCAGTGGGACAGTGTGTTAGGACGCTGCCACATGATCGGGAGATGGTGAGTTCAAACCCCACACAAGTCTTTACTTTCAAGACCGATTTCATAAGAAGAAAACAAACCAAAAAGCTGTGTGAATTGTCTGCACCCAGTGGGACAGTGTGTTAGGACGCTGCCACATGATCGGGAGATGGTGAGTTCAAACCCCACTCAAGTCTTTACTTTCAAGACCGATTTCAGAAGAAGAAAACAAACAAAAAAGCTGTGTGAATTGTCTGTACCCAGTGGGACAGTGTGTTAGGACGCTGCCACATGATCGGGAGATGGTGAGTTCAAACCCCACTCAAGTCTTTACTTTCAAGACCGATTTCAGGAGAAGAAAACAAACAAAAAAGCTGTGTGAATTGTCTGTACCCAGTGGGACAGTGTGTTAGGACGCTGCCACATGATCGGGAGATGGTGAGTTCAAACCCCACTCAAGTCTTTACTTTCAAGACCGATTTGAGAAGAAGAAAACAAACAGCAGGCTTGATTATTGTAATGCTCTCCTGTCTGGCTTACCCAAAAAAACTAGTTTTTTTTGGCACTACTGATTGTTACCCGTTTTCTTTCTTGTCAGTTAAAATCATCATTCATCATCACTTCCATCTTGTTCATCACCTAACCCTAACCCTAACCCTAACCCTAACCCCAACCCTAGTTGTCTGGTACCAGATTCGTTACCAGATGGTACCAGAACAAAACAAACAAAAAAGCAATCTGGATTGTCTGGACCCAGTGGCTCAGTGTGTTAGGACGCTGCCACATGATCGGGAGATGGTGAGTTCAAACCCCACTCAAGTCTTTACTTTCAAGACCGATTTCAGCAGAAGAAAACAAACAAAAAAGCTGTGTGAATTGTCTGGACCCAGTGGGACAGTGTGTTAGGACGCTGCCACATGATCGGTAGATGGTGAGTTCAAACCCCACTCAAGTCTTTACTTTCAAGACCGATTTCAGGAGAAGAAAACAAACAAAAAAGCTGTGTGAATTGTCTGGACCCATCATCACTTCCATCTTGTTCATCACCTAACCCTAACCCTAACCCCAACCCTAGTTGTCTGGTACCAGATTCGTTACCAGATGGTACCAGAACAAAACAAACAAAAAAGCAATGTGGATTGTCTGGAACCAGTGGCTCAGTGTGTTAGGACGCTGCCACATGATCGGGAGATGGTGAGTTCAAATCCCACTCAAGTCTTTACTTTCAAGACCGATTTCAGGAGAAGAAAACAAACAAAAAAGCAGTGTGAATTGGCTTGACCCAGTGGGATTGCCACATGATCGGGAGATGGTGAGTTCAAACCCCACTCAAGTCTTTACTTTCAAGACCGATTTCAGAAGAAGAAAACAAACAAAAAAGCTGTGTGAATTGTCTGGACCCAGTGGGACAGTGTGTTAGGACGCTGCCACATGATTGGGAGATGGTGAGTTCAAACCCCACACAAGTCTTTACTTTCAAGACCGATTTCATGAGAAGAAAACAAACCAAAAAGCTGTGTGAATTGTCTGCACCCAGTGGGACCGTGTGTTAGGACGCTGCCACATGATCGGGAGATGGTGAGTTCAAACCCCACTCACGTCTTTACTTTCAAGACCGATTTCAGAAGAATAAAACCAACAAAAAAGCATTGTTAATTGTCTGGACCCAGTGGCTCAGTGTGTTAGGATTTGAAAAAAAAGGCGAAATAGTTTTTCATCATTTTTGACCATGGGCTGTAGCCCATCTCAGACGGCATACTATAGCATGCCGTTTTTCATCATTTTTGAGGATTTAAAAAAAAGACGAAAATCACTCGAGACAATGGACTATAGCCCATGGTCTTGGAGTGATTTTCGTCATTTTTTCAAATCCTCAAAAATGATGAAAAACGGCATGCTATAGTATGCCGTCTGAGATGGGCTATAGCCCATGGTCAAAAATGAGGAAAAATGAGGAATTAAAAAAAGACGAAAATCACTCCAAGACCATGGGCTATAGTCCATTGTCTCGAGTGATTTTCGTCTTTTTTTCGAATCCTCAAAAATTATGAAAAACGACGTGCTATAGTCTGCCGTCTGAGATGGGCTACAGCCCATGGTCAAAAATGATGAAAAACTATTTCGCCTTTTTTTTCAAATCCTCAAAAATGATGAAAAACGGCATGCTATATATAGTATGCCGTCTGAGATGGGCTACAGCCCATGGTCAAAAATGATGAAAAACGAGCATTTGAAAAAAATACGAAAATCACTCCAAGACCATGGGCTATAGTCCATTGTCTCGAGTGATTTTCGTCTTTTTTTCAAATCCTCAAAAATGATGAAAAACGGCATGCTATATATAGTATGCCGTCTGAGATGGGCTACAGCCCATGGTCAAAAATGATGAAAAACGAGGATTTGAAAAAAAGACGAAAATAGCTCCGAGACCATGGGCTATAGTCCATTGTCTCGAGTGATTTTCGTCATTTTTTCAAATCCTCAAAAATGATGAAAAACGGCATGCTATATATAGTATGCCATCTGAGATGGGCTACAGCCCATGGTCAAAAATGATGAAAAACGAGCATTTGAAAAAAAAGACGAAAATCACTCCGAGACCATGGGCTATAGTTCATTGTCTCGAGTGATTTTCGTCATTTTTCCAAATCCTCAAAAATGATGAAAAACGGCGTGCTATAGTATGCCGTCTGAGATGGGCTATAGCCCATGGTCAAAAATGATGAAAAATGAGGAATTAAAAAAAGACGAAAATCACTCCGAGACCATGGGCTATTCTATCTATTCTATTTATAGTGACTCATAGGAATAGACTACGTGACAACCAGGAATAGTCTGGTGACCACCGGAGAGACGGGTGGCAGCCGGAAATTAGACGGCACCCGGGAGCAGTATGGGTTGGCGCCCCAGCCTGTGTCTTCCGTGAGGAAGAAGCCCAACAAACCCACGGTGAGGCCTTTAGGAGGGCCATTCAAGCCTCAAGCGGAGCCTGCGGCACCACCAAGGGCAAGGTGGAGCCTGCGGAACTGTTGCGGCTCGAGAATCCACCATTCCTGAATAAAGTGCCTGGTGCTGGGAGTCTGGTGCAACGCACAGGGCCTGACCTGGTGAGAGCAGGAGTGGACCTGGTGAGACGTAGGAGGGGCCCGGACAGGAGTCAACCCACAGAGCCTAGTCCTTCCACGCGCCAGAATGGTACCTCCCAGTCCCGGCAGAGTAGTTCAGGAGGAACGGATTGTGTGGCCCTGGTTTTTCCCTAATGGGACTGATCGAGGGTAGCTACTGGGACGTAAGTCGGGACTTGATCACCCCGGCTGGGTCACCTGAGTGAGGGGTATGATGTTGCGAGACCCGAAACCCCGATGACCTTGGGATACATCACTGAGGATACGTCCCAGGTGCATCCATGTATGTATGTATTTTGTTTAGCTATAGTCCATTGTCTCGAGTGATTTTCGTCTTTTTTTCGAATCCTCAAAAATGATGAAAAACGGCGTGCTATAGTATGTCGTCTGAGATGGGCTATAGCCAATGGTAAAAAATGATGAAAAACGAGGATTTGAAAAAAAGACGAAAATAGCTCCGAGACCATGGGCTATAGTCCATTGTCTCGAGTGATTTTCGTCATTTTTTCAAATCCTCAAAAATGATGAAAAACGGCATGCTATAGTATGCCGTCTGAGATGGGCTACAGCCCATGGTCAAAAATTATGAAAAACTATTTCGCCTTTTTTTTAAAATCCTCAAAAATGATGAAAAACGGCGTGCTATAGTATGCCGTCTGAGATGGGCTATAGCCCATGGTCAAAAATGATGAAAAATGAGGAATTAAAAAAAGACGAAAATCACTCCGAGACCATGGGCTATAGTCCATTGTCTCGAGTGATTTTCGCCTTTTTTTTCAAATCCTCAAAAATTATGAAAAACGGCGTGCTATAGTATGCCGTCTGAGATGGGCTATAGCCCATGATCAAAAATGATGAAAAATGAGGAATTAAAAAAAGACGAAAATCACTCCGAGACCATGGGCTATAGTCCATTGTCTCGAGTGATTTTCGTCTTTTTTTCGAATCCTCAAAAATGATGAAAAACGGCATGCTATAGTATGCCGTCTGAGATGGGCTATAGCCCATGGTCAAAAATGATGAAAAATGAGGAATTAAAAAAAGACGAAAATCACTCCGAGTCCATTGTCTCGAGTGATTTTCGTCTTTTTTTCAAATCCTCAAAAATGATGATAAACGACGTGTTATAGTATGCCGTCTGAGATGGGCTACAGCCCATGGTCAAAAATGATGAAAAACTATTTCGCCTTTTTTTTCAAATCCTCAAAAATGATGAAAAACGGCATGCTATATATAGTATGCCGTCTGAGATGGTTTACAGCCCATGGTCAAAAATGATAAAAAACGAGGATTTAAAAAAAAGACGAAAATAGCTCCGAGACCATGGGCTATAGTCCATTGTCTCGAGTGATTTTCGTCTTTTTTTCAAATCCTCAAAAATGATGATAAACGACGTGTTATAGTATGCCGTCTGAGATGGGCTACAGCCCATGGTCAAAAATGATGAAAAACTATTTCGCCTTTTTTTTCAAATCCTCAAAAATGATGAAAAACGGCATGCTATATATAGTATGCCGTCTGAGATGGGCTACAGCCCATGGTCAAAAATGATGAAAAACGAGCATTTGAAAAAAAGACGAAAATCACTCCAAGACCATGGGCTATAGTCCATTGTCTCGAGTGATTTTCGTCTTTTTTTTAAATCCTCAAAAATGATGAAAAACGGCGTGCTATAGTATGCCGTCTGAGATGGGCTATAGCCCATGGTCAAAAATGATGAAAAATGAGGAATTAAAAAAAGACGAAAATCACTCCGAGACCATGGGCTATAGTCCATTGTCTCGAGTGATTTTCGCCTTTTTTTTCAAATCCTCAAAAATTATGAAAAACGGCGTGCTATAGTATGCCGTCTGAGATGGGCTATAGCCCATGATGAAAAATGATGAAAAATTAGGAATTAAAAAAAGACGAAAATCACTCCGAGACCATGGGCTATAGTCCATTGTCTCGAGTGATTTTCGTCTTTTTTTTAAATCCTCAAAAATGATGAAAAACGGCGTGCTATAGTATGCCGTCTGAGATGGGCTATAGCCCATGGTCAAAAATGATGAAAAATGAGGAATTAAAAAAAGACGAAAATCACTCCGAGACCATGGGCTATAGTCCATTGTCTCGAGTGATTTTCGCCTTTTTTTTCAAATCCTCAAAAATTATGAAAAACGGCGTGCTATAGTATGCCGTCTGAGATGGGCTATAGCCCATGGTCAAAAATGATGAAAAATGAGGAATTAAAAAAAGACGAAAATCACTCCGAGTCCATTGTCTCGAGTGATTTTCGTCTTTTTTTCGAATCCTCAAAAATGATGAAAAACGGCGTGCTATAGTATGCCGTCTGAGATGGGCTATAGCCAATGGTAAAAAATTATGAAAAACGAGGATTTGAAAAAAAGACGAAAATAGCTCCGAGACCATGGGCTATAGTCCATTGTCTCGAGTGATTTTCGTCTTTTTTTCAAATCCTCAAAAATGATGATAAACGACGTGTTATAGTATGCCGTCTGAGATGGGCTACAGCCCATGGTCAAAAATGATGAAAAACTATTTCGCCTTTTTTTTCAAATCCTCAAAAATGATGAAAAACGGCATGCTATAGTATGCCGTCTGAGATGGGCTATAGCCCATGGTCAAAAATGATGAAAAACTAGGATTTGAAAAAGAGACGAAAATCACTCCGAGACCATGGGCTATAGTCCATTGTCTCGAGTGATTTTCGTCTTTTTTTCAAATCCTCAAAAATGATGATAAACGACGTGTTATAGTATGCCGTCTGAGATGGGCTATAGCCCATGGTCAAAAATGATGAAAAACTAGGATTTGAAAAAGAGACGAAAATCACTCCGAGACCATGGGCTATAGTCCATTGTCTCGAGTGATTTTCGTCATTTTTTCAAATCCTCAAAAATGATGATAAACGACGTGGTATAGTATGCCGTCTGAGATGGGCTACAGCCCATGGTCAAAAATGATGAAAAACTATTTCGCCTTTTTTTTCAAATCCTCAAAAATGATGAAAAACGGCATGCTATATATAGTATGCCGTCTGAGATGGGCTATAGCCCATGATCAAAAATGATGAAAAACGAGGATTTGAAAAAAAGACGAAAATCACTCCGAGACCATGGGCTATAGTTCATTGTCTCGAGTGATTTTCGTCATTTTTCCAAATCCTCAAAAATGATGAAAAACGGCATGCTATAGTATGCCGTCTGAGATGGGCTATAGCCCATGGTCAAAAATGATGAAAAATGAGGAATTAAAAAAAGACAAAAATCACTCCGAGACCATGGGCTATAGTCCATTGTCTCGAGTGATTTTCGTCTTTTTTTCGAATCCTCAAAAATTATGTAAAACGGCATGCTATAGTATGCCGTCTGAGATGGGCTATAGCCCATGGTCAAAAATGATGAAAAATGAGGAATTAAAAAAAGACGAAAATCACTCCGAGTCCATTGTCTCGAGTGATTTTCGTCTTTTTTTCGAATCCTCAAAAATGATGAAAAACGGCGTGCTATAGTATGCCGTCTGAGATGGGCTATAGCCAATGGTAAAAAATGATGAAAAACGAGGATTTGAAAAAAAGACGAAAATAGCTCCGAGACCATGGGCTATAGTCCATTGTCTCGAGTGATTTTTGTCATTTTTTTAAATCCTCAAAAATGATGAAAAACGGCATGCTATAGTATGCCGTCTGAGATGGGCTATAGCCCATGGTCAAAAATGATGAAAAACTAGGATTTGAAAAAGAGACGAAAATCACTCCGAGACCATGGGCTATAGTCCATTGTCTCGAGTGATTTTCGTCTTTTTTTCAAATCCTCAAAAATGATGATAAACGACGTGTTATAGTATGCCGTCTGAGATGGGCTATAGCCCATGGTCAAAAATGATGAAAAACGAGGAATTAAAAAAAGACGAAAATCACTCCGAGACCATGGGCCATTGTCTCGAGTGATTTTCGTCTTTTTTTCGAATCCTCAAAAATGATGAAAAACAGCGTGCTATAGTATGCCGTCTGAGATGGGCTATAGCCAATGGTAAAAAATTATGAAAAACGAGCATATGAAAAAAAGACGAAAATAGCTCCGAGACCATGGGCTATAGTCCATTGTCTCGAGTGATTTTCGCCTTTTTTTTCAAATGCTCAAAAATTATGAAAAACGGCGTGCTATAGTATGCCGTCTGAGATGGGCTATAGCCGGCCTCCTCCTGTGCCTCCCAGCAGCCGCCAGTCTCCTCCTCCTACACCTCGCCCCAGCAGCCGGCCTCCTCCCAGACAACAGCCCATCAGCCTCCAGTCCAGCGCTACCCGGCAATTTACAGTAGAACAAAACAAACAAAAAAGCAGTGTGAATTGTTTGGAACCAGTGGGTCAGTGTTAGAAAGCTGGCCACATGATCGGGAGATGGTAAGTTCAAACCCCACTCAAGTCTTTACTTTCAAGACCGATTTGAGAAGAAGAAAACCAACAGCAGGCTTGATTATTGTAATGCTCTCCTGTCTGGCTTACCCAAAAAAACTAGTTTTTTTTGGCACTACTGATTGTTACCCGTTTTCTTTCTTGTCAGTTAAAATCATCATTCATCATCACTTCCATCTTGTCCATCACCTAACCCTAACCCTAACCCTAACCCCAACCCTAGTTGTCTGGTACCAGATTGGTTACCAGATGGTACCAGAACAAAACAAACAAAAAAGCAATGTGGATTGTCTGGAACCAGTGGCTCAGTGTGTTAGGATGCTGCCACATGATCGGGAGATGGTGAGTTCAAACCCCACTCAAGTCTTTACTTTCAAGACCGATTTCAGGAGAAGAAAACAAACAAAAAAGCAGTGTGAATTGTCTGGACCCAGCGGGACAGCCACATGATCGGGAGATGGTGAGTTCAAACCCCACTGAAGTCTTTACTTTCAAGACCGATTTCAGGAGAAGAAAACAAACAAAAAAGCTGTGTGAATTGTCTGGACCCAGTGGGACAGTGTGTTAGGACGCTGCCACATGATCGGGAGATGGTGAGTTCAAACCCCACTCAAGTCTTTACTTTCAAGACCGATTTCAGAAGAATAAAACCAACAAAAAAGCAATGTGTATTGTCTGGACCCAGTGGGACAGTGTGTTAGGACACTGCCACATGATCGGGAGATGGTGAGTTCAAACCCCTCTCCAGTCTTTACTTTCAAGACCGATTTGAGAAGAAGAAAACAAACAGCAGGCTTGATTATTGTAATGCTCTCCTGTCTGGCTTACCCAAAAAAACTAGTTTTTTTTGGCACTACTGATTGTTACCCGTTTTCTTTCTTGTCAGTTAAAATCATCATTCATCATCACTTCCATCTTGTCCATCACCTAACCCTAACCCCAACCCTAGTTGTCTGGTACCAGATTGGTTACCAGATGGTACCAGAACAAAACAAACAAAAAAGCAATGTGGATTGTCTGGAACCAGTGGCTCAGTGTGTTAGGACGCTGCCACATGATCGGGAGATGGTGAGTTCAAACCCCACTCAAGGCTTTACTTTCAAGACCGATTTCAGGAGAAGAAAACAAACAAAAAAGCTGTGTGAATTGTCTGTACCCAGTGGGACAGTGTGTTAGGACGCTGCCACATGATCGGGAGATGGTGAGTTCAAACCCCACTCAAGTCTTTACTTTCAAGACCGATTTGAGAAGAAGAAAACAAACAGCAGGCTTGATTATTGTAATGCTCTCCTGTCTGGCTTACCCAAAAAAACTAGTTTTTTTTGGCACTACTGATTGTTACCCGTTTTCTTTCTTGTCAGTTAAAATCATCATTCATCATCACTTCCATCTTGTTCATCACCTAACCCTAACCCTAACCCTAACCCCAACCCCAACCCTAGTTGTCTGGTACCAGATTCGTTACCAGATGGTACCAGAACAAAACAAACAAAAAAGCAATCTGGATTGTCTGGACCCAGTGGCTCAGTGTGTTAGGACGCTGCCACATGATCGGGAGATGGTGAGTTCAAACCCCACTCAAGTCTTTACTTTCAAGACCGATTTCAGGAGAAGAAAACAACCAAAAAAGCTGTGTGAATTGTCTGGACCCAGTGGGACAGTGTGTTAGGACGCTGCCACATGATCGGTAGATGGTGAGTTCAAACCCCACTCAAGTCTTTACTTTCAAGACCGATTTCAGGAGAAGAAAACAAACAAAAAAGCTGTGTGAATTGTCTGGACCCATCATCACTTCCATCTTGTTCATCACCTAACCCTAACCCTAACCCCAACCCTAGTTGTCTGGTACCAGATTCGTTACCAGATGGTACCAGAACAAAACAAACAAAAAAGCAATGTGGATTGTCTGGAACCAGTGGCTCAGTGTGTTAGGACGCTGCCACATGATCGGGAGATGGTGAGTTCAAATCCCACTCAAGTCTTTACTTTCAAGACCGATTTCAGGAGAAGAAAACAAACAAAAAAGCAGTGTCAATTGGCTTGACCCAGTGGGACAGCCACATGATCGGGAGATGGTGAGTTCAAACCCGACTCAAGTCTTTACTTTCAAGACCGATTTCAGAAGAAGAAAACAAACAAAAAAGCTGTGTGATTTGTCTGGACCCAGTGGGACAGTGTGTTAGGACGCTGCCACATGATCGGGAGATGGTGAGTTCAAACCCCACACAAGTCTTTACTTTCAAGACCGATTTCATGAGAAGAAAACAAACCAAAAAGCTGTGTGAATTGTCTGCACCCAGTGGGACAGTGTGTTAGGACGCTGCCACATGATCGGGAGATGGTGAGTTCAAACCCCACTCAAGTCTTTACTTTCAAGACCGATTTCAGAAGAAGAAAACAAACAAAAAAGCTGTGTGAATTGTCTGTACCCAGTGGGACAGTGTGTTAGGACGCTGCCACATGATCGGGAGATGGTGAGTTCAAACCCCACTCAAGTCTTTACTTTCAAGACCGATTTCAGGAGAAGAAAACAAACAAAAAAGCTGTGTGAATTGTCTGTACCCAGTGGGACAGTGTGTTAGGACGCTGCCACATGATCGGGAGATGGTGAGTTCAAACCCCACTCAAGTCTTTACTTTCAAGACCGATTTGAGAAGAAGAAAACAAACAGCAGGCTTGATTATTGTAATGCTCTCCTGTCTGGCTTACCCAAAAAAACTAGTTTTTTTTGGCACTACTGATTGTTACCCGTTTTCTTTCTTGTCAGTTAAAATCATCATTCATCATCACTTCCATCTTGTTCATCACCTAACCCTAACCCTAACCCTAACCCTAACCCCAACCCTAGTTGTCTGGTACCAGATTCGTTACCAGATGGTACCAGAACAAAACAAACAAAAAAGCAATCTGGATTGTCTGGACCCAGTGGCTCAGTGTGTTAGGACGCTGCCACATGATCGGGAGATGGTGAGTTCAAACCCCACTCAAGTCTTTACTTTCAAGACCGATTTCAGGAGAAGAAAACAAACAAAAAAGCTGTGTGAATTGTCTGGACCCAGTGGGACAGTGTGTTAGGACGCTGCCACATGATCGGGAGATGGTGAGTTCAAACCCCACTCAAGTCTTTACTTTCAAGACCGATTTCAGGAGAAGAAAACAAACAAAAAAGCTGTGTGAATTGTCTGGACCCATCATCACTTCCATCTTGTTCATCACCTAACCCTAACCCTAACCCTAACCCCAACCCTAGTTGTCTTGTACCAGATTCGTTACCAGATGGTACCAGAACAAAACAAACAAAAAAGCAATGTGGATTGTCTGGAACCAGTGGCTCAGTGTGTTAGGACGCTGCCACATGATCGGGAGATGGTGAGTTCAAATCCCATTCAAGTCTTTACTTTCAAGACCGATTTCAGGAGAAGAAAACAAACAAAAAAGCAGTGTCAATTGGCTTGACCCAGTGGGATAGCCACATGATCGGGAGATGGTGAGTTCAAACCCGACTCGTCTTTACTTTCAAGACCGATTTCAGAAGAAGAAAACAAACAAAAAAGCTGTGTGATTTGTCTGGACCCAGTGGGACAGTGTGTTAGGACGCTGCCACATGATCGGGAGATGGTGAGTTCAAACCCCACACAAGTCTTTACTTTCAAGACCGATTTCATAAGAAGAAAACAAACCAAAAAGCTGTGTGAATTGTCTGCACCCAGTGGGACAGTGTGTTAGGACGCTGCCACATGATCGGGAGATGGTGAGTTCAAACCCCACTCAAGTCTTTACTTTCAAGACCGATTTCAGAAGAAGAAAACAAACAAAAAAGCTGTGTGAATTGTCTGTACCCAGTGGGACAGTGTGTTAGGACGCTGCCACATGATCGGGAGATGGTGAGTTCAAACCCCACTCAAGTCTTTACTTTCAAGACCGATTTCAGGAGAAGAAAACAAACAAAAAAGCTGTGTGAATTGTCTGTACCCAGTGGGACAGTGTGTTAGGACGCTGCCACATGATCGGGAGATGGTGAGTTCAAACCCCACTCAAGTCTTTACTTTCAAGACCGATTTGAGAAGAAGAAAACAAACAGCAGGCTTGATTATTGTAATGCTCTCCTGTCTGGCTTACCCAAAAAAACTAGTTTTTTTTTGGCACTACTGATTGTTACCCGTTTTCTTTCTTGTCAGTTAAAATCATCATTCATCATCACTTCCATCTTGTTCATCACCTAACCCTAACCCTAACCCTAACCCTAACCCCAACCCTAGTTGTCTGGTACCAGATTCGTTACCAGATGGTACCAGAACAAAACAAACAAAAAAGCAATCTGGATTGTCTGGACCCAGTGGCTCAGTGTGTTAGGACGCTGCCACATGATCGGGAGATGGTGAGTTCAAACCCCACTCAAGTCTTTACTTTCAAGACCGATTTCAGCAGAAGAAAACAAACAAAAAAGCTGTGTGAATTGTCTGGACCCAGTGGGACAGTGTGTTAGGACGCTGCCACATGATCGGTAGATGGTGAGTTCAAACCCCACTCAAGTCTTTACTTTCAAGACCGATTTCAGGAGAAGAAAACAAACAAAAAAGCTGTGTGAATTGTCTGGACCCATCATCACTTCCATCTTGTTCATCACCTAACCCTAACCCTAACCCCAACCCTAGTTGTCTGGTACCAGATTCGTTACCAGATGGTACCAGAACAAAACAAACAAAAAAGCAATGTGGATTGTCTGGAACCAGTGGCTCAGTGTGTTAGGACGCTGCCACATGATCGGGAGATGGTGAGTTCAAATCCCACTCAAGTCTTTACTTTCAAGACCGATTTCAGGAGAAGAAAACAAACAAAAAAGCAGTGTGAATTGGCTTGACCCAGTGGGATTGCCACATGATCGGGAGATGGTGAGTTCAAACCCCACTCAAGTCTTTACTTTCAAGACCGATTTCAGAAGAAGAAAACAAACAAAAAAGCTGTGTGAATTGTCTGGACCCAGTGGGACAGTGTGTTAGGACGCTGCCACATGATTGGGAGATGGTGAGTTCAAACCCCACACAAGTCTTTACTTTCAAGACCGATTTCATGAGAAGAAAACAAACCAAAAAGCTGTGTGAATTGTCTGCACCCAGTGGGACCGTGTGTTAGGACGCTGCCACATGATCGGGAGATGGTGAGTTCAAACCCCACTCACGTCTTTACTTTCAAGACCGATTTCAGAAGAATAAAACCAACAAAAAAGCATTGTTAATTGTCTGGACCCAGTGGCTCAGTGTGTTAGGATTTGAAAAAAAAGGCGAAATAGTTTTTCATCATTTTTGACCATGGGCTGTAGCCCATCTCAGACGGCATACTATAGCATGCCGTTTTTCATCATTTTTGAGGATTTAAAAAAAAGACGAAAATCACTCGAGACAATGGACTATAGCCCATGGTCTTGGAGTGATTTTCGTCATTTTTTCAAATCCTCAAAAATGATGAAAAACGGCATGCTATAGTATGCCGTCTGAGATGGGCTATAGCCCATGGTCAAAAATGAGGAAAAATGAGGAATTAAAAAAAGACGAAAATCACTCCAAGACCATGGGCTATAGTCCATTGTCTCGAGTGATTTTCGTCTTTTTTTCGAATCCTCAAAAATTATGAAAAACGACGTGCTATAGTCTGCCGTCTGAGATGGGCTACAGCCCATGGTCAAAAATGATGAAAAACTATTTCGCCTTTTTTTTCAAATCCTCAAAAATGATGAAAAACGGCATGCTATATATAGTATGCCGTCTGAGATGGGCTACAGCCCATGGTCAAAAATGATGAAAAACGAGCATTTGAAAAAAATACGAAAATCACTCCAAGACCATGGGCTATAGTCCATTGTCTCGAGTGATTTTCGTCTTTTTTTCAAATCCTCAAAAATGATGAAAAACGGCATGCTATATATAGTATGCCGTCTGAGATGGGCTACAGCCCATGGTCAAAAATGATGAAAAACGAGGATTTGAAAAAAAGACGAAAATAGCTCCGAGACCATGGGCTATAGTCCATTGTCTCGAGTGATTTTCGTCATTTTTTCAAATCCTCAAAAATGATGAAAAACGGCATGCTATATATAGTATGCCATCTGAGATGGGCTACAGCCCATGGTCAAAAATGATGAAAAACGAGCATTTGAAAAAAAAGACGAAAATCACTCCGAGACCATGGGCTATAGTTCATTGTCTCGAGTGATTTTCGTCATTTTTCCAAATCCTCAAAAATGATGAAAAACGGCGTGCTATAGTATGCCGTCTGAGATGGGCTATAGCCCATGGTCAAAAATGATGAAAAATGAGGAATTAAAAAAAGACGAAAATCACTCCGAGACCATGGGCTATTCTATCTATTCTATTTATAGTGACTCATAGGAATAGACTACGTGACAACCAGGAATAGTCTGGTGACCACCGGAGAGACGGGTGGCAGCCGGAAATTAGACGGCACCCGGGAGCAGTATGGGTTGGCGCCCCAGCCTGTGTCTTCCGTGAGGAAGAAGCCCAACAAACCCACGGTGAGGCCTTTAGGAGGGCCATTCAAGCCTCAAGCGGAGCCTGCGGCACCACCAAGGGCAAGGTGGAGCCTGCGGAACTGTTGCGGCTCGAGAATCCACCATTCCTGAATAAAGTGCCTGGTGCTGGGAGTCTGGTGCAACGCACAGGGCCTGACCTGGTGAGAGCAGGAGTGGACCTGGTGAGACGTAGGAGGGGCCCGGACAGGAGTCAACCCACAGAGCCTAGTCCTTCCACGCGCCAGAATGGTACCTCCCAGTCCCGGCAGAGTAGTTCAGGAGGAACGGATTGTGTGGCCCTGGTTTTTCCCTAATGGGACTGATCGAGGGTAGCTACTGGGACGTAAGTCGGGACTTGATCACCCCGGCTGGGTCACCTGAGTGAGGGGTATGATGTTGCGAGACCCGAAACCCCGATGACCTTGGGATACATCACTGAGGATACGTCCCAGGTGCATCCATGTATGTATGTATTTTGTTTAGCTATAGTCCATTGTCTCGAGTGATTTTCGTCTTTTTTTCGAATCCTCAAAAATGATGAAAAACGGCGTGCTATAGTATGTCGTCTGAGATGGGCTATAGCCAATGGTAAAAAATGATGAAAAACGAGGATTTGAAAAAAAGACGAAAATAGCTCCGAGACCATGGGCTATAGTCCATTGTCTCGAGTGATTTTCGTCATTTTTTCAAATCCTCAAAAATGATGAAAAACGGCATGCTATAGTATGCCGTCTGAGATGGGCTACAGCCCATGGTCAAAAATTATGAAAAACTATTTCGCCTTTTTTTTAAAATCCTCAAAAATGATGAAAAACGGCGTGCTATAGTATGCCGTCTGAGATGGGCTATAGCCCATGGTCAAAAATGATGAAAAATGAGGAATTAAAAAAAGACGAAAATCACTCCGAGACCATGGGCTATAGTCCATTGTCTCGAGTGATTTTCGCCTTTTTTTTCAAATCCTCAAAAATTATGAAAAACGGCGTGCTATAGTATGCCGTCTGAGATGGGCTATAGCCCATGATCAAAAATGATGAAAAATGAGGAATTAAAAAAAGACGAAAATCACTCCGAGACCATGGGCTATAGTCCATTGTCTCGAGTGATTTTCGTCTTTTTTTCGAATCCTCAAAAATGATGAAAAACGGCATGCTATAGTATGCCGTCTGAGATGGGCTATAGCCCATGGTCAAAAATGATGAAAAATGAGGAATTAAAAAAAGACGAAAATCACTCCGAGTCCATTGTCTCGAGTGATTTTCGTCTTTTTTTCGAATCCTCAAAAATGATGAAAAACGGCGTGCTATAGTATGCCGTCTGAGATGGGCTATAGCCAATGGTAAAAAATTATGAAAAACGAGGATTTGAAAAAAAGACGAAAATAGCTCCGAGACCATGGGCTATAGTCCATTGTCTCGAGTGATTTTCGTCTTTTTTTCAAATCCTCAAAAATGATGATAAACGACGTGTTATAGTATGCCGTCTGAGATGGGCTACAGCCCATGGTCAAAAATGATGAAAAACTATTTCGCCTTTTTTTTCAAATCCTCAAAAATGATGAAAAACGGCATGCTATATATAGTATGCCGTCTGAGATGGTTTACAGCCCATGGTCAAAAATGATAAAAAACGAGGATTTAAAAAAAAGACGAAAATAGCTCCGAGACCATGGGCTATAGTCCATTGTCTCGAGTGATTTTCGTCTTTTTTTCAAATCCTCAAAAATGATGATAAACGACGTGTTATAGTATGCCGTCTGAGATGGGCTACAGCCCATGGTCAAAAATGATGAAAAACTATTTCGCCTTTTTTTTCAAATCCTCAAAAATGATGAAAAACGGCATGCTATATATAGTATGCCGTCTGAGATGGGCTACAGCCCATGGTCAAAAATGATGAAAAACGAGCATTTGAAAAAAAGACGAAAATCACTCCAAGACCATGGGCTATAGTCCATTGTCTCGAGTGATTTTCGTCTTTTTTTTAAATCCTCAAAAATGATGAAAAACGGCGTGCTATAGTATGCCGTCTGAGATGGGCTATAGCCCATGGTCAAAAATGATGAAAAATGAGGAATTAAAAAAAGACGAAAATCACTCCGAGACCATGGGCTATAGTCCATTGTCTCGAGTGATTTTCGCCTTTTTTTTCAAATCCTCAAAAATTATGAAAAACGGCGTGCTATAGTATGCCGTCTGAGATGGGCTATAGCCCATGATGAAAAATGATGAAAAATTAGGAATTAAAAAAAGACGAAAATCACTCCGAGACCATGGGCTATAGTCCATTGTCTCGAGTGATTTTCGTCTTTTTTTTAAATCCTCAAAAATGATGAAAAACGGCGTGCTATAGTATGCCGTCTGAGATGGGCTATAGCCCATGGTCAAAAATGATGAAAAATGAGGAATTAAAAAAAGACGAAAATCACTCCGAGTCCATTGTCTCGAGTGATTTTCGTCTTTTTTTCGAATCCTCAAAAATGATGAAAAACGGCGTGCTATAGTATGCCGTCTGAGATGGGCTATAGCCAATGGTAAAAAATTATGAAAAACGAGGATTTGAAAAAAAGACGAAAATAGCTCCGAGACCATGGGCTATAGTCCATTGTCTCGAGTGATTTTCGTCTTTTTTTCAAATCCTCAAAAATGATGATAAACGACGTGTTATAGTATGCCGTCTGAGATGGGCTACAGCCCATGGTCAAAAATGATGAAAAACTATTTCGCCTTTTTTTTCAAATCCTCAAAAATGATGAAAAACGGCATGCTATAGTATGCCGTCTGAGATGGGCTATAGCCCATGGTCAAAAATGATGAAAAACTAGGATTTGAAAAAGAGACGAAAATCACTCCGAGACCATGGGCTATAGTCCATTGTCTCGAGTGATTTTCGTCTTTTTTTCAAATCCTCAAAAATGATGATAAACGACGTGTTATAGTATGCCGTCTGAGATGGGCTATAGCCCATGGTCAAAAATGATGAAAAACTAGGATTTGAAAAAGAGACGAAAATCACTCCGAGACCATGGGCTATAGTCCATTGTCTCGAGTGATTTTCGTCATTTTTTCAAATCCTCAAAAATGATGATAAACGACGTGGTATAGTATGCCGTCTGAGATGGGCTACAGCCCATGGTCAAAAATGATGAAAAACTATTTCGCCTTTTTTTTCAAATCCTCAAAAATGATGAAAAACGGCATGCTATATATAGTATGCCGTCTGAGATGGGCTATAGCCCATGATCAAAAATGATGAAAAACGAGGATTTGAAAAAAAGACGAAAATCACTCCGAGACCATGGGCTATAGTTCATTGTCTCGAGTGATTTTCGTCATTTTTCCAAATCCTCAAAAATGATGAAAAACGGCATGCTATAGTATGCCGTCTGAGATGGGCTATAGCCCATGGTCAAAAATGATGAAAAATGAGGAATTAAAAAAAGACAAAAATCACTCCGAGACCATGGGCTATAGTCCATTGTCTCGAGTGATTTTCGTCTTTTTTTCGAATCCTCAAAAATTATGTAAAACGGCATGCTATAGTATGCCGTCTGAGATGGGCTATAGCCCATGGTCAAAAATGATGAAAAATGAGGAATTAAAAAAAGACGAAAATCACTCCGAGTCCATTGTCTCGAGTGATTTTCGTCTTTTTTTCGAATCCTCAAAAATGATGAAAAACGGCGTGCTATAGTATGCCGTCTGAGATGGGCTATAGCCAATGGTAAAAAATGATGAAAAACGAGGATTTGAAAAAAAGACGAAAATAGCTCCGAGACCATGGGCTATAGTCCATTGTCTCGAGTGATTTTTGTCATTTTTTTAAATCCTCAAAAATGATGAAAAACGGCATGCTATAGTATGCCGTCTGAGATGGGCTATAGCCCATGGTCAAAAATGATGAAAAACTAGGATTTGAAAAAGAGACGAAAATCACTCCGAGACCATGGGCTATAGTCCATTGTCTCGAGTGATTTTCGTCTTTTTTTCAAATCCTCAAAAATGATGATAAACGACGTGTTATAGTATGCCGTCTGAGATGGGCTATAGCCCATGGTCAAAAATGATGAAAAACGAGGAATTAAAAAAAGACGAAAATCACTCCGAGACCATGGGCCATTGTCTCGAGTGATTTTCGTCTTTTTTTCGAATCCTCAAAAATGATGAAAAACAGCGTGCTATAGTATGCCGTCTGAGATGGGCTATAGCCAATGGTAAAAAATTATGAAAAACGAGCATATGAAAAAAAGACGAAAATAGCTCCGAGACCATGGGCTATAGTCCATTGTCTCGAGTGATTTTCGCCTTTTTTTTCAAATGCTCAAAAATTATGAAAAACGGCGTGCTATAGTATGCCGTCTGAGATGGGCTATAGCCGGCCTCCTCCTGTGCCTCCCAGCAGCCGCCAGTCTCCTCCTCCTACACCTCGCCCCAGCAGCCGGCCTCCTCCCAGACAACAGCCCATCAGCCTCCAGTCCAGCGCTACCCGGCAATTTACAGTAGAACAAAACAAACAAAAAAGCAGTGTGAATTGTTTGGAACCAGTGGGTCAGTGTTAGAAAGCTGGCCACATGATCGGGAGATGGTAAGTTCAAACCCCACTCAAGTCTTTACTTTCAAGACCGATTTGAGAAGAAGAAAACCAACAGCAGGCTTGATTATTGTAATGCTCTCCTGTCTGGCTTACCCAAAAAAACTAGTTTTTTTTGGCACTACTGATTGTTACCCGTTTTCTTTCTTGTCAGTTAAAATCATCATTCATCATCACTTCCATCTTGTCCATCACCTAACCCTAACCCTAACCCCAACCCTAGTTGTCTGGTACCAGATTGGTTACCAGATGGTACCAGAACAAAACAAACAAAAAAGCAATGTGGATTGTCTGGAACCAGTGGCTCAGTGTGTTAGGATGCTGCCACATGATCGGGAGATGGTGAGTTCAAACCCCACTCAAGTCTTTACTTTCAAGACCGATTTCAGGAGAAGAAAACAAACAAAAAAGCAGTGTGAATTGTCTGGACCCAGCGGGACAGCCACATGATCGGGAGATGGTGAGTTCAAACCCCACTGAAGTCTTTACTTTCAAGACCGATTTCAGGAGAAGAAAACAAACAAAAAAGCTGTGTGAATTGTCTGGACCCAGTGGGACAGTGTGTTAGGACGCTGCCACATGATCGGGAGATGGTGAGTTCAAACCCCACTCAAGTCTTTACTTTCAAGACCGATTTCAGAAGAATAAAACCAACAAAAAAGCAATGTGTATTGTCTGGACCCAGTGGGACAGTGTGTTAGGACACTGCCACATGATCGGGAGATGGTGAGTTCAAACCCCTCTCCAGTCTTTACTTTCAAGACCGATTTGAGAAGAAGAAAACAAACAGCAGGCTTGATTATTGTAATGCTCTCCTGTCTGGCTTACCCAAAAAAACTAGTTTTTTTTGGCACTACTGATTGTTACCCGTTTTCTTTCTTGTCAGTTAAAATCATCATTCATCATCACTTCCATCTTGTCCATCACCTAACCCTAACCCCAACCCTAGTTGTCTGGTACCAGATTGGTTACCAGATGGTACCAGAACAAAACAAACAAAAAAGCAATGTGGATTGTCTGGAACCAGTGGCTCAGTGTGTTAGGACGCTGCCACATGATCGGGAGATGGTGAGTTCAAACCCCACTCAAGGCTTTACTTTCAAGACCGATTTCAGAAGAAGAAAACAAACAAAAAAGTTGTGTGATTTGTCTGGACCCAGTGGGACAGTGTGTTAGGACGCTGCCACATGATCGGGAGATGGTGAGTTCAAACCCCACACAAGTCTTTACTTTCAAGACCGATTTCATGAGAAGAAAACAAACCAAAAATCTGTGTGAATTGTCTGCACCCAGTGGGACAGTGTGTTAGGACGCTGCCACATGATCGGGAGATGGTGAGTTCAAACCCCACTCAAGTCTTTACTTTCAAGACCGATTTCAGAAGAAGAAAACAAACAAAAAAGCTGTGTGAATTGTCTGTACCCAGTGGGACAGTGTGTTAGGACGCTGCCACATGATCGGGAGATGGTGAGTTCAAACCCCACTCAAGTCTTTACTTTCAAGACCGATTTCAGGAGAAGAAAACAAACAAAAAAGCTGTGTGAATTGTCTGTACCCAGTGGGACAGTGTGTTAGGACGCTGCCACATGATCGGGAGATGGTGAGTTCAAACCCCACTCAAGTCTTTACTTTCAAGACCGATTTGAGAAGAAGAAAACAAACAGCAGGCTTGATTATTGTAATGCTCTCCTGTCTGGCTTACCCAAAAAAACTAGTTTTTTTTGGCACTACTGATTGTTACCCGTTTTCTTTCTTGTCAGTTAAAATCATCATTCATCATCACTTCCATCTTGTTCATCACCTAACCCTAACCCTAACCCTAACCCTAACCCCAACCCTAGTTGTCTGGTACCAGATTCGTTACCAGATGGTACCAGAACAAAACAAACAAAAAAGCAATCTGGATTGTCTGGACCCAGTGGCTCAGTGTGTTAGGACGCTGCCACATGATCGGGAGATGGTGAGTTCAAACCCCACTCAAGTCTTTACTTTCAAGACCGATTTCAGGAGAAGAAAACAAACAAAAAAGCTGTGTGAATTGTCTGGACCCAGTGGGACAGTGTGTTAGGACGCTGCCACATGATCGGGAGATGGTGAGTTCAAACCCCACTCAAGTCTTTACTTTCAAGACCGATTTCAGGAGAAGAAAACAAACAAAAAAGCTGTGTGAATTGTCTGGACCCATCATCACTTCCATCTTGTTCATCACCTAACCCTAACCCTAACCCTAACCCCAACCCTAGTTGTCTTGTACCAGATTCGTTACCAGATGGTACCAGAACAAAACAAACAAAAAAGCAATGTGGATTGTCTGGAACCAGTGGCTCAGTGTGTTAGGACGCTGCCACATGATCGGGAGATGGTGAGTTCAAATCCCATTCAAGTCTTTACTTTCAAGACCGATTTCAGGAGAAGAAAACAAACAAAAAAGCAGTGTCAATTGGCTTGACCCAGTGGGATAGCCACATGATCGGGAGATGGTGAGTTCAAACCCGACTCGTCTTTACTTTCAAGACCGATTTCAGAAGAAGAAAACAAACAAAAAAGCTGTGTGATTTGTCTGGACCCAGTGGGACAGTGTGTTAGGACGCTGCCACATGATCGGGAGATGGTGAGTTCAAACCCCACACAAGTCTTTACTTTCAAGACCGATTTCATAAGAAGAAAACAAACCAAAAAGCTGTGTGAATTGTCTGCACCCAGTGGGACAGTGTGTTAGGACGCTGCCACATGATCGGGAGATGGTGAGTTCAAACCCCACTCAAGTCTTTACTTTCAAGACCGATTTCAGAAGAAGAAAACAAACAAAAAAGCTGTGTGAATTGTCTGTACCCAGTGGGACAGTGTGTTAGGACGCTGCCACATGATCGGGAGATGGTGAGTTCAAACCCCACTCAAGTCTTTACTTTCAAGACCGATTTCAGGAGAAGAAAACAAACATAAAAGCTGTGTGAATTGTCTGTACCCAGTGGGACAGTGTGTTAGGACGCTGCCACATGATCGGGAGATGGTGAGTTCAAACCCCACTCAAGTCTTTACTTTCAAGACCGATTTGAGAAGAAGAAAACAAACAGCAGGCTTGATTATTGTAATGCTCTCCTGTCTGGCTTACCCAAAAAAACTAGTTTTTTTTGGCACTACTGATTGTTACCCGTTTTCTTTCTTGTCAGTTAAAATCATCATTCATCATCACTTCCATCTTGTTCATCACCTAACCCTAACCCTAACCCTAACCCTAACCCCAACCCTAGTTGTCTGGTACCAGATTCGTTACCAGATGGTACCAGAACAAAACAAACAAAAAAGCAATCTGGATTGTCTGGACCCAGTGGCTCAGTGTGTTAGGACGCTGCCACATGATCGGGAGATGGTGAGTTCAAACCCCACTCAAGTCTTTACTTTCAAGACCGATTTCAGCAGAAGAAAACAAACAAAAAAGCTGTGTGAATTGTCTGGACCCAGTGGGACAGTGTGTTAGGACGCTGCCACATGATCGGTAGATGGTGAGTTCAAACCCCACTCAAGTCTTTACTTTCAAGACCGATTTCAGGAGAAGAAAACAAACAAAAAAGCTGTGTGAATTGTCTGGACCCATCATCACTTCCATCTTGTTCATCACCTAACCCTAACCCTAACCCCAACCCTAGTTGTCTGGTACCAGATTCGTTACCAGATGGTACCAGAACAAAACAAACAAAAAAGCAATGTGGATTGTCTGGAACCAGTGGCTCAGTGTGTTAGGACGCTGCCACATGATCGGGAGATGGTGAGTTCAAATCCCACTCAAGTCTTTACTTTCAAGACCGATTTCAGGAGAAGAAAACAAACAAAAAAGCAGTGTGAATTGGCTTGACCCAGTGGGACAGCCACATGATCGGGAGATGGTGAGTTCAAACCCCACTCAAGTCTTTACTTTCAAGACCGATTTCAGAAGAAGAAAACAAACAAAAAAGCTGTGTGAATTGTCTGGACCCAGTGGGACAGTGTGTTAGGACGCTGCCACATGATTGGGAGATGGTGAGTTCAAACCCCACACAAGTCTTTACTTTCAAGACCGATTTCATGAGAAGAAAACAAACCAAAAAGCTGTGTGAATTGTCTGCACCCAGTGGGACCGTGTGTTAGGACGCTGCCACATGATCGGGAGATGGTGAGTTCAAACCCCACTCACGTCTTTACTTTCAAGACCGATTTCAGAAGAATAAAACCAACAAAAAAGCATTGTTAATTGTCTGGACCCAGTGGCTCAGTGTGTTAGGACGCTGCCACATGATCGGGAGATGGTGAGTTCAAATCCCACTCAAGTCTTTACTTTCAAGACCGATTTCAGGAGAAGAAAACAAACAAAAAAGCAGTGTGAATTGGCTTGACCCAGTGGGACAGCCACATGATCGGGAGATGGTGAGTTCAAACCCCACTCAAGTCTTTATTTTCAAGACCGATTTCAGAAGAATAAAACCAACAAAAAAGCATTGTTAATTGTCTGGACCCAGTGGCTCAGTGTGTTAGGACGCTGCCACATGATCGGGAGATGGTGAGTTCAAACCCCACTCAAGTCTTTACTTTCAAGACCGATTTCAGGAGAAGAAAACAAACAAAAAAGCTGTGTGAATTGTCTGGACCCAGTGGGACAGTGTGTTAGGACGCTGCCACATGATCGGGAGATGGTGAGTTCAAACCCCACTCAAGTCTTTACTTTCAAGACCGATTTCAGGAGAAGAAAACAAACAAAAAAGCTGTGTGAATTGTCTGGACCCATCATCACTTCCATCTTGTTCATCACCTAACCCTAACCCTAACCCCAACCCTAGTTGTCTTGTACCAGATTCGTTACCAGATGGTACCAGAACAAAACAAACAAAAAAGCAATGTGGATTGTCTGGAACCAGTGGCTCAGTGTGTTAGGACGCTGCCACATGATCGGGAGATGGTGAGTTCAAATCCCATTCAAGTCTTTACTTTCAAGACCGATTTCAGGAGAAGAAAACAAACAAAAAAGCAGTGTCAATTGGCTTGACCCAGTGGGATAGCCACATGATCGGGAGATGGTGAGTTCAAACCCGACTCGTCTTTACTTTCAAGACCGATTTCAGAAGAAGAAAACAAACAAAAAAGCTGTGTGATTTGTCTGGACCCAGTGGGACAGTGTGTTAGGACGCTGCCACATGATCGGGAGATGGTGAGTTCAAACCCCACACAAGTCTTTACTTTCAAGACCGATTTCATAAGAAGAAAACAAACCAAAAAGCTGTGTGAATTGTCTGCACCCAGTGGGACAGTGTGTTAGGACGCTGCCACATGATCGGGAGATGGTGAGTTCAAACCCCACTCAAGTCTTTACTTTCAAGACCGATTTCAGAAGAAGAAAACAAACAAAAAAGCTGTGTGAATTGTCTGTACCCAGTGGGACAGTGTGTTAGGACGCTGCCACATGATCGGGAGATGGTGAGTTCAAACCCCACTCAAGTCTTTACTTTCAAGACCGATTTCAGGAGAAGAAAACAAACAAAAAAGCTGTGTGAATTGTCTGTACCCAGTGGGACAGTGTGTTAGGACGCTGCCACATGATCGGGAGATGGTGAGTTCAAACCCCACTCAAGTCTTTACTTTCAAGACCGATTTGAGAAGAAGAAAACAAACAGCAGGCTTGATTATTGTAATGCTCTCCTGTCTGGCTTACCCAAAAAAACTAGTTTTTTTTGGCACTACTGATTGTTACCCGTTTTCTTTCTTGTCAGTTAAAATCATCATTCATCATCACTTCCATCTTGTTCATCACCTAACCCTAACCCTAACCCTAACCCTAACCCCAACCCTAGTTGTCTGGTACCAGATTCGTTACCAGATGGTACCAGAACAAAACAAACAAAAAAGCAATCTGGATTGTCTGGACCCAGTGGCTCAGTGTGTTAGGACGCTGCCACATGATCGGGAGATGGTGAGTTCAAACCCCACTCAAGTCTTTACTTTCAAGACCGATTTCAGCAGAAGAAAACAAACAAAAAAGCTGTGTGAATTGTCTGGACCCAGTGGGACAGTGTGTTAGGACGCTGCCACATGATCGGTAGATGGTGAGTTCAAACCCCACTCAAGTCTTTACTTTCAAGACCGATTTCAGGAGAAGAAAACAAACAAAAAAGCTGTGTGAATTGTCTGGACCCATCATCACTTCCATCTTGTTCATCACCTAACCCTAACCCTAACCCTAACCCCAACCCTAGTTGTCTGGTACCAGATTCGTTACCAGATGGTACCAGAACAAAACAAACAAAAAAGCAATGTGGATTGTCTGGAACCAGTGGCTCAGTGTGTTAGGACGCTGCCACATGATCGGGAGATGGTGAGTTCAAATCCCACTCAAGTCTTTACTTTCAAGACCGATTTCAGGAGAAGAAAACAAACAAAAAAGCAGTGTGAATTGGCTTGACCCAGTGGGACAGCCACATGATCGGGAGATGGTGAGTTCAAACCCCACTCAAGTCTTTACTTTCAAGACCGATTTCAGAAGAAGAAAACAAACAAAAAAGCTGTGTGAATTGTCTGGACCCAGTGGGACAGTGTGTTAGGACGCTGCCACATGATTGGGAGATGGTGAGTTCAAACCCCACACAAGTCTTTACTTTCAAGACCGATTTCATGAGAAGAAAACAAACCAAAAAGCTGTGTGAATTGTCTGCACCCAGTGGGACCGTGTGTTAGGACGCTGCCACATGATCGGGAGATGGTGAGTTCAAACCCCACTCACGTCTTTACTTTCAAGACCGATTTCAGAAGAATAAAACCAACAAAAAAGCATTGTTAATTGTCTGGACCCAGTGGCTCAGTGTGTTAGGACGCTGCCACATGATCGGGAGATGGTGAGTTCAAACCCCACCCAAGTCTTTACTTTCAAGACCGATTTCAGCAGAAGAAAACAAACAAAAAAGCGGTGTGAATTGTCTGGACCCAGTGGGACAGTGTGTTAGGACGCTGCCACATGATCGGGAGATGGTGAGTTCAAACCCCACTCAAGTCTTTACTTTCTTGACCGATTTCAGGAGAAGAAAACAAACAAAAAAGCTGTGTGAATTGTCTGGACCCATCGTCACTTCCATCTTGTTCATCACCTAACCCTAACCCCAACCCTAGTTGTCTGGTACCAGATTCGTTACCAGATGGTACCAGAACAAAACAAACAAAAAAGCAATGTGGATTGTCTGGAACCAGTGGCTCAGTGTGTTAGGACGCTGCCACATGATCGGGAGATGGTGAGTTCAAACCCCACTCAAGTCTTTACTTTCAAGACCGATTTCAGAAGAAGAAAACAAACAAAAAAGCAGTGTGAATTGTCTGGACCCGGTGGCTCAGTGTGTTAGGACGTTGCCACATGATCGGGAGATGGTCAGTTCAAACCCCACTCAAGTTCAAACCAAAAAATAAAGTTCCAGGGTGCAATCCCACCCCAGTCTTTACTGTGACACTTTGCTTTCCACACTGACATCAAGTAGCACAGAAAAGCTGTGTTGTAGTAACCAGCAGTTAGCTCAGTGAGATCAGAGGCTGTCCTTGGGCGCCACAGGTCCAGGGTTCAAATCCCACATTAGTCATAACTGTGACACTTTGCTTTGCACACTGATTTCCAGAACGACAACTTTAAAGCAGCCCAGAAATTCACCATGATTGTGTGCCGGTAAGTGGCCCAACGGATAAGTCAGATGATATCCGTAGTATACCTAGTAGAAGTTTGCCGGTTCAAACCCGACATACTCCTAGTAGGCGGTGATGGTTCAAATCACCGACACCTAGAGTAGGAGTGGCCCAGTGGATAAATCAAATGATATCCGTAGAATACCTAGTAGAAGTATGCCGGCCGACATACTCCTAGTAGGATGGTCCTAGTTCAAATCACCAACACCTACAGTAGGTAGGAGTGTGTGCCGTTGGCCTGGTGGATAAATCAGATAATATCCATAAAATACCTAGTAGAAGTCTGCCGGTTCAAACCCAACATAGGATGATGCTGGTTCAAATCACCATCACCTAGAGTAGGTAGGACCGTGTGCCGTTAATTGGCCCGGTGGATAAATCAGATAATATCTGTAGAATACCTAGTGGGATGGTACTGGTTCAAATCACCATCAACTAGAGTAGGGGGTCAGGTAAGAGAATGTAGGGGCAGAGTAGGTTGAGATGTAGATAGGGGGAGAGTAGGGGGAGGAGTATGTGAGGGGGGTCAGGTAGGGGGAGATTAGGCGAGGTGGAGAGTAGGCGAAGGGGGGGCCAGGCAGGGGGAGAGTAGGTGAGGGGGTGGCAGGCATGGGGAGAGTAGGTGAGGGCGGAGGCTGGCACGGGGAGAGTAGGCAAGGGGGGCCAGGCAGGGGGAGAGTAGGAGAGGAGGTAGTATAGCTATAGTCCATTGTCTCGAGTGATTTTCGTCTTTTTTTCGAATCCTCAAAAATGATGAAAAACGGAGTGCTATAGTATGTCGTCTGAGATGGGCTATAGCCAATGGTAAAAAATGATGAAAAACGAGGATTTGAAAAAAAGACGAAAATAGCTCCGAGACCATGGGCTATAGTCCATTGTCTCGAGTGATTTTCGTCATTTTTTCAAATCCTCAAAAATGATGAAAAACGGCATGCTATAGTATGCCGTCTGAGATGGGCTACAGCCCATGGTCAAAAATGATGAAAAACTATTTCGCCTTTTTTTTCAAATCCTCAAAAATGATGAAAAACGGCATGCTATATATAGTATGCCGTCTGAGATGGGCTACAGCCCATGGTCAAAAATGATGAAAAACGAGCATTTGAAAAAAAGACGAAAATCACTCCAAGACCATGGGCTATAGTCCATTGTCTCGAGTGATTTTCGTCTTTTTTTTAAATCCTCAAAAATGATGAAAAACGGCGTGCTATAGTATGCCGTCTGAGATGGGCTATAGCCCATGGTCAAAAATGATGAAAAATTAGGAATTAAAAAAAGACGAAAATCACTCCGAGACCATGGGCTATAGTCCATTGTCTCGAGTGATTTTCGCCTTTTTTTTCAAATCCTCAAAAATTATGAAAAACGGCGTGCTATAGTATGCCGTCTGAGATGGGCTATAGCCCATGATCAAAAATGATGAAAAATGAGGAATTAAAAAAAGACGAAAATCACTCCGAGACCATGGGCTATAGTCCATTGTCTCGAGTGATTTTCGTCTTTTTTTCGAATCCTCAAAAATGATGAAAAACGGCATGCTATAGTATGCCGTCTGAGATGGGCTATAGCCCATGGTCAAAAATGATGAAAAATGAGGAATTAAAAAAAGACGAAAATCACTCCGAGTCCATTGTCTCGAGTGATTTTCGTCTTTTTTTCGAATCCTCAAAAATGATGAAAAACGGCGTGCTATAGTATGCCGTCTGAGATGGGCTATAGCCAATGGTAAAAAATTATGAAAAACGAGGATTTGAAAAAAAGACGAAAATAGCTCCGAGACCATGGGCTATAGTCCATTGTCTCGAGTGATTTTCGTCTTTTTTTCAAATCCTCAAAAATGATGATAAACGACGTGTTATAGTATGCCGTCTGAGATGGGCTACAGCCCATGGTCAAAAATGATGAAAAACTATTTCGCCTTTTTTTTCAAATCCTCAAAAATGATGAAAAACGGAATGCTATATATAGTATTCCGTCTGAGATGGGCTACAGCCCATGGTCAAAAATGATGAAAAACGAGGATTTGAAAAAAAGACGAAAATAGCTCCGAGGCCATGGGCTATAGTCCATTGTCTCGAGTGATTTTCGTCTTTTTTTCAAATCCTCAAAAATGATGATAAACGACGTGTTATAGTATGCCGTCTGAGATGGGCTACAGCCCATGGTCAAAAATGATGAAAAACTATTTCGCCTTTTTTTTCAAATCCTCAAAAATGATGAAAAACGAGCATTTGAAAAAAAGACGAAAATCACTCCAAGACCATGGGCTATAGTCCATTGTCTCGAGTGATTTTCGTCTTCTTTTTTAATCCTAAAAAATGATGAAAAACGGCGTGCTATAGTATGCCGTCTGAGATGGGCTATAGCCCATGGTCAAAAATGATGAAAAACGAGGAATTAAAAAAAGACGAAAATCACTCCGAGACCATGGGCTATAGTCCATTGTCTCGAGTGATTTTCGTCTTTTTTTCGAATCCTCAAAAATGATGAAAAACAGCGTGCTATAGTATGCCGTCTGAGATGGGCTATAGCCCATGGTCAAAAATGATGAAAAACGAGGATTTGAAAAAAAGACGAAAATAGCTCCGAGACCATGGGCTATAGTCCATTGTCTCGAGTGATTTTCGTCATTTTTTCAAATCCTCAAAAATGATGAAAAACGGCATGCTATAGTATGCCGTCTGAGATGGGCTATAGCCCATGGTCAAAAATGATGAAAAACTAGGATTTGAAAAAGAGACGAAAATCACTCCGAGACCATGGGCTATAGTCCATTGTCTCGAGTGATTTTCGTCTTTTTTTCGAATCCTCAAAAATGATGAAAAACGGCGTGCTATAGTATGCCGTCTGAGATGGGCTATAGCCAATGGTAAAAAATTATGAAAAACGAGGATTTGAAAAAAAGACGAAAATAGCTCCGAGACCATGGGCTATAGTCCATTGTCTCGAGTGATTTTCGTCTTTTTTTCAAATCCTCAAAAATGATGATAAACGACGTGTTATAGTATGCCGTCTGAGATGGGCTACAGCCCATGGTCAAAAATGATGAAAAACTATTTCGCCTTTTTTTTCAAATCCTCAAAAATGATGAAAAACGGCATGCTATATATAGTATGCCGTCTGAGATGGGCTACAGCCCATGGTCAAAAATGATGAAAAACGAGGATTTGAAAAAAAGACGAAAATAGCTCCGAGACCATGGGCTATAGTCCATTGTCTCGAGTGATTTTCGTCTTTTTTTCAAATCCTCAAAAATGATGATAAACGACGTGTTATAGTATGCCGTCTGAGATGGGCTACAGCCCATGGTCAAAAATGATGAAAAACTATTTCGCCTTTTTTTTCAAATCCTCAAAAATGATGAAAAACGGCATGCTATATATAGTATGCCGTCTGAGATGGGCTACAGCCCATGGTCAAAAATGATGAAAAACGAGCATTTGAAAAAAAGACGAAAATCACTCCAAGACCATGGGCTATAGTCCATTGTCTCGAGTGATTTTCGTCTTCTTTTTTAATCCTCAAAAATGATGAAAAACGGCGTGCTATAGTATGCCGTCTGAGATGGGCTATAGCCCATGGTCAAAAATGATGAAAAACGAGGAATTAAAAAAAGACGAAAATCACTCCGAGACCATGGGCTATAGTCCATTGTCTCGAGTGATTTTCGTCTTTTTTTCGAATCCTCAAAAATGATGATAAACGACGTGGTATAGTATGCCGTCTGAGATGGGCTATAGCCCATGGTCAAAAATGATGAAAAACGAGGATTTGAAAAAAAGACGAAAATAGCTCCGAGACCATGGGCTATAGTCCATTGTCTCGAGTGATTTTCGTCATTTTTTCAAATCCTCAAAAATGATGAAAAACGGCATGCTATAGTATGCCGTCTGAGATGGGCTATAGCCCATGGTCAAAAATGATGAAAAACTAGGATTTGAAAAAGAGACGAAAATCACTCCGAGACCATGGGCTATAGTCCATTGTCTCGAGTGATTTTCGTCTTTTTTTCAAATCCTCAAAAATGATGATAAACGACGTGGTATAGTATGCCGTCTGAGATGGGCTACAGCCCATGGTCAAAAATGATGAAAAACTATTTCGCCTTTTTTTTCAAATCCTCAAAAATGATGAAAAACGGCATGCTATAGTATGCCGTCTGAGATGGGCTATAGCCCATGGTCAAAAATGATGAAAAATGAGGAATTAAAAAAAGACGAAAATCACTCCGAGACCATGGGCTATAGTCCATTGTCTCGAGTGATTTTCGTCTTTTTTTCGAATCCTCAAAAATGATGAAAAACGGCGTGCTATAGTATGCCGTCTGAGATGGGCTATAGCCAATGGTAAAAAATTATGAAAAACGAGGATTTGAAAAAAAGACGAAAATAGCTCCGAGACCATGGGCTATAGTCCATTGTCTCGAGTGATTTTCGTCTTTTTTTCGAATCCTCAAAAATGATGAAAAACGGCATGCTATAGTATGCCGTCTGAGATGGGCTATAGCCCATGGTCAAAAATGATGAAAAATGAGGAATTAAAAAAAGACGAAAATCACTCCGAGTCCATTGTCTCGAGTGATTTTCGTCTTTTTTTCGAATCCTCAAAAATGATGAAAAACGGCGTGCTATAGTATGCCGTCTGAGATGGGCTATAGCCAATGGTAAAAAATGATGAAAAACGAGGATTTGAAAAAAAGACGAAAATAGCTCCGAGACCATGGGCTATAGTCCATTGTCTCGAGTGATTTTTGTCATTTTTTTAAATCCTCAAAAATGATGAAAAACGGCATGCTATAGTATGCCGTCTGAGATGGGCTATAGCCCATGGTCAAAAATGATGAAAAACTAGGATTTGAAAAAGAGACGAAAATCACTCCGAGACCATGGGCTATAGTCCATTGTCTCGAGTGATTTTCGTCTTTTTTTCAAATCCTCAAAAATGATGATAAACGACGTGTTATAGTATGCCGTCTGAGATGGGCTATAGCCCATGGTCAAAAATGATGAAAAACGAGGAATTAAAAAAAGACGAAAATCACTCCGAGACCATGGGCTATAGTCCATTGTCTCGAGTGATTTTCGTCTTTTTTTCGAATCCTCAAAAATGATGAAAAACGGCGTGCTATAGTATGCCGTCTGAGATGGGCTATAGCCAATGGTAAAAAATTATGAAAAACGAGGATTTGAAAAAAAGACGAAAATAGCTCCGAGACCATGGGCTATAGTCCATTGTCTCGAGTGATTTTCGTCTTTTTTTCGAATCCTCAAAAATGATGAAAAACGGCATGCTATAGTATGCCGTCTGAGATGGGCTATAGCCCATGGTCAAAAATGATGAAAAATGAGGAATTAAAAAAAGACGAAAATCACTCCGAGTCCATTGTCTCGAGTGATTTTCGTCTTTTTTTCGAATCCTCAAAAATGATGAAAAACGGCGTGCTATAGTATGCCGTCTGAGATGGGCTATAGCCAATGGTAAAAAATGATGAAAAACGAGGATTTGAAAAAAAGACGAAAATAGCTCCGAGACCATGGGCTATAGTCCATTGTCTCGAGTGATTTTTGTCATTTTTTTAAATCCTCAAAAATGATGAAAAACGGCATGCTATAGTATGCCGTCTGAGATGGGCTATAGCCCATGGTCAAAAATGATGAAAAACTAGGATTTGAAAAAGAGACGAAAATCACTCCGAGACCATGGGCTATAGTCCATTGTCTCGAGTGATTTTCGTCTTTTTTTCAAATCCTCAAAAATGATGATAAACGACGTGTTATAGTATGCCGTCTGAGATGGGCTATAGCCCATGGTCAAAAATGATGAAAAACGAGGAATTAAAAAAAGACGAAAATCACTCCGAGACCATGGGCCATTGTCTCGAGTGATTTTCGTCTTTTTTTCGAATCCTCAAAAATGATGAAAAACAGCGTGCTATAGTATGCCGTCTGAGATGGGCTATAGCCAATGGTAAAAAATTATGAAAAACGAGCATATGAAAAAAAGACGAAAATAGCTCCGAGACCATGGGCTATAGTCCATTGTCTCGAGTGATTTTCGCCTTTTTTTTCAAATGCTCAAAAATTATGAAAAACGGCGTGCTATAGTATGCCGTCTGAGATGGGCTATAGCCGGCCTCCTCCTGTGCCTCCCAGCAGCCGCCAGTCTCCTCCTCCTACACCTCGCCCCAGCAGCCGGCCTCCTCCCAGACAACAGCCCATCAGCCTCCAGTCCAGCGCTACCCGGCAATTTACAGTAGAACAAAACAAACAAAAAAGCAGTGTGAATTGTTTGGAACCAGTGGGTCAGTGTTAGAAAGCTGGCCACATGATCGGGAGATGGTAAGTTCAAACCCCACTCAAGTCTTTACTTTCAAGACCGATTTGAGAAGAAGAAAACCAACAGCAGGCTTGATTATTGTAATGCTCTCCTGTCTGGCTTACCCAAAAAAACTAGTTTTTTTTGGCACTACTGATTGTTACCCGTTTTCTTTCTTGTCAGTTAAAATCATCATTCATCATCACTTCCATCTTGTCCATCACCTAACCCTAACCCTAACCCTAACCCCAACCCTAGTTGTCTGGTACCAGATTGGTTACCAGATGGTACCAGAACAAAACAAACAAAAAAGCAATGTGGATTGTCTGGAACCAGTGGCTCAGTGTGTTAGGATGCTGCCACATGATCGGGAGATGGTGAGTTCAAACCCCACTCAAGTCTTTACTTTCAAGACCGATTTCAGGAGAAGAAAACAAACAAAAAAGCAGTGTGAATTGTCTGGACCCAGCGGGACAGCCACATGATCGGGAGATGGTGAGTTCAAACCCCACTGAAGTCTTTACTTTCAAGACCGATTTCAGGAGAAGAAAACAAACAAAAAAGCTGTGTGAATTGTCTGGACCCAGTGGGACAGTGTGTTAGGACGCTGCCACATGATCGGGAGATGGTGAGTTCAAACCCCACTCAAGTCTTTACTTTCAAGACCGATTTCAGAAGAATAAAACCAACAAAAAAGCAATGTGTATTGTCTGGACCCAGTGGGACAGTGTGTTAGGACACTGCCACATGATCGGGAGATGGTGAGTTCAAACCCCTCTCCAGTCTTTACTTTCAAGACCGATTTGAGAAGAAGAAAACAAACAGCAGGCTTGATTATTGTAATGCTCTCCTGTCTGGCTTACCCAAAAAAACTAGTTTTTTTTGGCACTACTGATTGTTACCCGTTTTCTTTCTTGTCAGTTAAAATCATCATTCATCATCACTTCCATCTTGTCCATCACCTAACCCTAACCCCAACCCTAGTTGTCTGGTACCAGATTGGTTACCAGATGGTACCAGAACAAAACAAACAAAAAAGCAATGTGGATTGTCTGGAACCAGTGGCTCAGTGTGTTAGGACGCTGCCACATGATCGGGAGATGGTGAGTTCAAACCCCACTCAAGGCTTTACTTTCAAGACCGATTTCAGGAGAAGAAAACAAACAAAAAAGCTGTGTGAATTGTCTGTACCCAGTGGGACAGTGTGTTAGGACGCTGCCACATGATCGGGAGATGGTGAGTTCAAACCCCACTCAAGTCTTTACTTTCAAGACCGATTTGAGAAGAAGAAAACAAACAGCAGGCTTGATTATTGTAATGCTCTCCTGTCTGGCTTACCCAAAAAAACTAGTTTTTTTTGGCACTACTGATTGTTACCCGTTTTCTTTCTTGTCAGTTAAAATCATCATTCATCATCACTTCCATCTTGTTCATCACCTAACCCTAACCCTAACCCTAACCCCAACCCTAGTTGTCTGGTACCAGATTCGTTACCAGATGGTACCAGAACAAAACAAAAAAAAAAGCAATCTGGATTGTCTGGACCCAGTGGCTCAGTGTGTTAGGACGCTGCCACATGATCGGGAGATGGTGAGTTCAAACCCCACTCAAGTCTTTACTTTCAAGACCGATTTCAGGAGAAGAAAACAAACAAAAAAGCTGTGTGAATTGTCTGGACCCAGTGGGACAGTGTGTTAGGACGCTGCCACATGATCGGTAGATGGTGAGTTCAAACCCCACTCAAGTCTTTACTTTCAAGACCGATTTCAGGAGAAGAAAACAAACAAAAAAGCTGTGTGAATTGTCTGGACCCATCATCACTTCCATCTTGTTCATCACCTAACCCTAACCCTAACCCTAACCCCAACCCTAGTTGTCTGGTACCAGATTCGTTACCAGATGGTACCAGAACAAAACAAACAAAAAAGCAATGTGGATTGTCTGGAACCAGTGGCTCAGTGTGTTAGGACGCTGCCACATGATCGGGAGATGGTGAGTTCAAATCCCACTCAAGTCTTTACTTTCAAGACCGATTTCAGGAGAAGAAAACAAACAAAAAAGCAGTGTCAATTGGCTTGACCCAGTGGGACAGCCACATGATCGGGAGATGGTGAGTTCAAACCCGACTCAAGTCTTTACTTTCAAGACCGATTTCAGAAGAAGAAAACAAACAAAAAAGCTGTGTGATTTGTCTGGACCCAGTGGGACAGTGTGTTAGGACGCTGCCACATGATCGGGAGATGGTGAGTTCAAACCCCACACAAGTCTTTACTTTCAAGACCGATTTCATGAGAAGAAAACAAACCAAAAAGCTGTGTGAATTGTCTGCACCCAGTGGGACAGTGTGTTAGGACGCTGCCACATGATCGGGAGATGGTGAGTTCAAACCCCACTCAAGTCTTTACTTTCAAGACCGATTTCAGAAGAAGAAAACAAACAAAAAAGCTGTGTGAATTGTCTGTACCCAGTGGGACAGTGTGTTAGGACGCTGCCACATGATCGGGAGATGGTGAGTTCAAACCCCACTCAAGTCTTTACTTTCAAGACCGATTTCAGGAGAAGAAAACAAACAAAAAAGCTGTGTGAATTGTCTGTACCCAGTGGGACAGTGTGTTAGGACGCTGCCACATGATCGGGAGATGGTGAGTTCAAACCCCACTCAAGTCTTTACTTTCAAGACCGATTTGAGAAGAAGAAAACAAACAGCAGGCTTGATTATTGTAATGCTCTCCTGTCTGGCTTACCCAAAAAAACTAGTTTTTTTTGGCACTACTGATTGTTACCCGTTTTCTTTCTTGTCAGTTAAAATCATCATTCATCATCACTTCCATCTTGTTCATCACCTAACCCTAACCCTAACCCTAACCCTAACCCTAACCCCAACCCTAGTTGTCTGGTACCAGATTCGTTACCAGATGGTACCAGAACAAAACAAACAAAAAAGCAATCTGGATTGTCTGGACCCAGTGGCTCAGTGTGTTAGGACGCTGCCACATGATCGGGAGATGGTGAGTTCAAACCCCACTCAAGTCTTTACTTTCAAGACCGATTTCAGGAGAAGAAAACAAACAAAAAAGCTGTGTGAATTGTCTGGACCCAGTGGGACAGTGTGTTAGGACGCTGCCACATGATCGGGAGATGGTGAGTTCAAACCCCACTCAAGTCTTTACTTTCAAGACCGATTTCAGGAGAAGAAAACAAACAAAAAAGCTGTGTGAATTGTCTGGACCCATCATCACTTCCATCTTGTTCATCACCTAACCCTAACCCTAACCCTAACCCCAACCCTAGTTGTCTGGTACCAGATTCGTTACCAGATGGTACCAGAACAAAACAAACAAAAAAGCAATGTGGATTGTCTGGAACCAGTGGCTCAGTGTGTTAGGACGCTGCCACATGATCGGGAGATGGTGAGTTCAAATCCCACTCAAGTCTTTACTTTCAAGACCGATTTCAGGAGAAGAAAACAAACAAAAAAGCAGTGTCAATTGGCTTGACCCAGTGGGATAGCCACATGATCGGGAGATGGTGAGTTCAAACCCGACTCGTCTTTACTTTCAAGACCGATTTCAGAAGAAGAAAACAAACAAAAAAGCTGTGTGATTTGTCTGGACCCAGTGGGACAGTGTGTTAGGACGCTGCCACATGATCGGGAGATGGTGAGTTCAAACCCCACACAAGTCTTTACTTTCAAGACCGATTTCATGAGAAGAAAACAAACCAAAAAGCTGTGTGAATTGTCTGCACCCAGTGGGACAGTGTGTTAGGACGCTGCCACATGATCGGGAGATGGTGAGTTCAAACCCCACTCAAGTCTTTACTTTCAAGACCGATTTCAGAAGAAGAAAACAAACAAAAAAGCTGTGTGAATTGTCTGTACCCAGTGGGACAGTGTGTTAGGACGCTGCCACATGATCGGGAGATGGTGAGTTCAAACCCCACTCAAGTCTTTACTTTCAAGACCGATTTCAGGAGAAGAAAACAAACAAAAAAGCTGTGTGAATTGTCTGTACCCAGTGGGACAGTGTGTTAGGACGCTGCCACATGATCGGGAGATGGTGAGTTCAAACCCCACTCAAGTCTTTACTTTCAAGACCGATTTGAGAAGAAGAAAACAAACAGCAGGCTTGATTATTGTAATGCTCTCCTGTCTGGCTTACCCAAAAAAACTAGTTTTTTTTGGCACTACTGATTGTTACCCGTTTTCTTTCTTGTCAGTTAAAATCATCATTCATCATCACTTCCATCTTGTTCATCACCTAACCCTAACCCTAACCCTAACCCTAACCCCAACCCTAGTTGTCTGGTACCAGATTCGTTACCAGATGGTACCAGAACAAAACAAACAAAAAAGCAATCTGGATTGTCTGGACCCAGTGGCTCAGTGTGTTAGGACGCTGCCACATGATCGGGAGATGGTGAGTTCAAACCCCACTCAAGTCTTTACTTTCAAGACCGATTTCAGCAGAAGAAAACAAACAAAAAAGCTGTGTGAATTGTCTGGACCCAGTGGGACAGTGTGTTAGGACGCTGCCACATGATCGGTAGATGGTGAGTTCAAACCCCACTCAAGTCTTTACTTTCAAGACCGATTTCAGGAGAAGAAAACAAACAAAAAAGCTGTGTGAATTGTCTGGACCCATCATCACTTCCATCTTGTTCATCACCTAACCCTAACCCTAACCCCAACCCTAGTTGTCTGGTACCAGATTCGTTACCAGATGGTACCAGAACAAAACAAACAAAAAAGCAATGTGGATTGTCTGGAACCAGTGGCTCAGTGTGTTAGGACGCTGCCACATGATCGGGAGATGGTGAGTTCAAATCCCACTCAAGTCTTTACTTTCAAGACCGATTTCAGGAGAAGAAAACAAACAAAAAAGCAGTGTGAATTGGCTTGACCCAGTGGGACAGCCACATGATCGGGAGATGGTGAGTTCAAACCCCACTCAAGTCTTTACTTTCAAGACCGATTTCAGAAGAAGAAAACAAACAAAAAAGCTGTGTGAATTGTCTGGACCCAGTGGGACAGTGTGTTAGGACGCTGCCACATGATTGGGAGATGGTGAGTTCAAACCCCACACAAGTCTTTACTTTCAAGACCGATTTCATGAGAAGAAAACAAACCAAAAAGCTGTGTGAATTGTCTGCACCCAGTGGGACCGTGTGTTAGGACGCTGCCACATGATCGGGAGATGGTGAGTTCAAATCCCACTCAAGTCTTTACTTTCAAGACCGATTTCAGGAGAAGAAAACAAACAAAAAAGCAGTGTGAATTGGCTTGACCCAGTGGGACAGCCACATGATCGGGAGATGGTGAGTTCAAACCCCACTCAAGTCTTTATTTTCAAGACCGATTTCAGAAGAATAAAACCAACAAAAAAGCATTGTTAATTGTCTGGACCCAGTGGCTCAGTGTGTTAGGACGCTGCCACATGATCGGGAGATGGTGAGTTCAAACCCCACCCAAGTCTTTACTTTCAAGACCGATTTCAGCAGAAGAAAACAAACAAAAAAGCTGTGTGAATTGTCTGGACCCAGTGGGACAGTGTGTTAGGACGCTGCCACATGATCGGGAGATGGTGAGTTCAAACCCCACTCAAGTCTTTACTTTCTTGACCGATTTCAGGAGAAGAAAACAAACAAAAAAGCTGTGTGAATTGTCTGGACCCATCATCACTTCCATCTTGTTTATCACCTAACCCTAACCCCAACCCTAGTTGTCTGGTACCAGATTCGTTACCAGATGGTACCAGAACAAAACAAACAAAAAAGCAATGTGGATTGTCTGGAACCAGTGGCTCAGTGTGTTAGGACGCTGCCACATGATCGGGAGATGGTGAGTTCAAACCCCACTCAAGTCTTTACTTTCAAGACCGATTTCAGAAGAAGAAAACAAACAAAAAAGCAGTGTGAATTGTCTGGACCCGGTGGCTCAGTGTGTTAGGACGTTGCCACATGATCGGGAGATGGTGAGTTCAAACCCCACTCAAGTTCAAACCAAAAAATAAAGTTCCAGGGTGCAATCCCACCCCAGTCTTTACTGTGACACTTTGCTTTCCACACTGACATCAAGTAGCACAGAAAAGCTGTGTTGTAGTAACCAGCAGTTAGCTCAGTGAGATCAGAGGCTGTCCTTGGGAGCCACAGGTCCAGGGTTCAAATCCCACATTAGTCATAACTGTGACACTTTGCTTTGCACACTGATTTCCAGAACGACAACTTTAAAGCAGCCCAGAAATTCACCATGATTGTGTGCCGGTAAGTGGCCCAACGGATAAGTCAGATGATATCCGTAGTATACCTAGTAGAAGTGTGCCGGTTCAAACCCGACATACTCCTAGTAGGCGGTGATGGTTCAAATCACCGACACCTAGAGTAGGAGTGGCCCAGTGGATAAATCAAATGATATCCGTAGAATACCTAGTAGAAGTATGCCGGCCGACATACTCCTAGTAGGATGGTCCTAGTTCAAATCACCAACACCTACAGTAGGTAGGAGTGTGTGCCGTTGGCCTGGTGGATAAATCAGATAATATCCATAAAATACCTAGTAGAAGTCTGCCGGTTCAAACCCAACATAGGATGGTGCTGGTTCAAATCACCATCACCTAGAGTAGGTAGGACCGTGTGCCGTTAATTGGCCCGGTGGATAAATCAGATAATATCTGTAGAATACCTAGTGGGATGGTACTGGTTCAAATCACCATCAACTAGAGTAGGGGGTCAGGTAAGAGAATGTAGGGGCAGAGTAGGTTGAGATGTAGATAGGGGGAGAGTAGGGGGAGGAGTATGTGAGGGGGGTCAGGTAGGGGGAGATTAGGCGAGGTGGAGAGTAGGCGAAGGGGGGGCCAGGCAGGGGGAGAGTAGGTGAGGGGGTGGCAGGCATGGGGAGAGTAGGTGAGGGCGGAGGCTGGCACGGGGAGAGTAGGCAAGGGGGGCCAGGCAGGGGGAGAGTAGGAGAGGAGGTAGTATAGCTATAGTCCATTGTCTCGAGTGATTTTCGTCTTTTTTTCGAATCCTCAAAAATGATGAAAAACGGAGTGCTATAGTATGTCGTCTGAGATGGGCTATAGCCAATGGTAAAAAATGATGAAAAACAAGGATTTGAAAAAAAGACGAAAATAGCTCCGAGACCATGGGCTATAGTCCATTGTCTCGAGTGATTTTCGTCATTTTTTCAAATCCTCAAAAATGATGAAAAACGGCATGCTATAGTATGCCGTCTGAGATGGGCTACAGCCCATGGTCAAAAATGATGAAAAACTATTTCGCCTTTTTTTTCAAATCCTCAAAAATGATGAAAAACGGCATGCTATATATAGTATGCCGTCTGAGATGGGCTACAGCCCATGGTCAAAAATGATGAAAAACGAGCATTTGAAAAAAAGACGAAAATCACTCCAAGACCATGGGCTATAGTCCATTGTCTCGAGTGATTTTCGTCTTTTTTTTAAATCCTCAAAAATGATGAAAAACGGCGTGCTATAGTATGCCGTCTGAGATGGGCTATAGCCCATGGTCAAAAATGATGAAAAATTAGGAATTAAAAAAAGACGAAAATCACTCCGAGACCATGGGCTATAGTCCATTGTCTCGAGTGATTTTCGCCTTTTTTTTCAAATCCTCAAAAATTATGAAAAACGGCGTGCTATAGTATGCCGTCTGAGATGGGCTATAGCCCATGATCAAAAATGATGAAAAATGAGGAATTAAAAAAAGACGAAAATCACTCCGAGACCATGGGCTATAGTCCATTGTCTCGAGTGATTTTCGTCTTTTTTTCGAATCCTCAAAAATGATGAAAAACGGCATGCTATAGTATGCCGTCTGAGATGGGCTATAGCCCATGGTCAAAAATGATGAAAAATGAGGAATTAAAAAAGACGAAAATCACTCCGAGTCCATTGTCTCGAGTGATTTTCGTCTTTTTTTCGAATCCTCAAAAATGATGAAAAACGGCGTGCTATAGTATGCCGTCTGAGATGGGCTATAGCCAATGGTAAAAAATTATGAAAAACGAGGATTTGAAAAAAAGACGAAAATAGCTCCGAGACCATGGGCTATAGTCCATTGTCTCGAGTGATTTTCGTCTTTTTTTCAAATCCTCAAAAATGATGATAAACGACGTGTTATAGTATGCCGTCTGAGATGGGCTACAGCCCATGGTCAAAAATGATGAAAAACTATTTCGCCTTTTTTTTCAAATCCTCAAAAATGATGAAAAACGGCATGCTATATATAGTATGCCGTCTGAGATGGGCTACAGCCCATGGTCAAAAATGATGAAAAACGAGGATTTGAAAAAAAGACGAAAATAGCTCCGAGGCCATGGGCTATAGTCCATTGTCTCGAGTGATTTTCGTCTTTTTTTCAAATCCTCAAAAATGATGATAAACGACGTGTTATAGTATGCCGTCTGAGATGGGCTACAGCCCATGGTCAAAAATGATGAAAAACTATTTCGCCTTTTTTTTCAAATCCTCAAAAATGATGAAAAACGGCATGCTATATATAGTATGCCGTCTGAGATGGGCTACAGCCCATGGTCAAAAATGATGAAAAACGAGCATTTGAAAAAAAGACGAAAATCACTCCAAGACCATGGGCTATAGTCCATTGTCTCGAGTGATTTTCGTCTTCTTTTTTAATCCTCAAAAATGATGAAAAACGGCGTGCTATAGTATGCCGTCTGAGATGGGCTATAGCCCATGGTCAAAAATGATGAAAAACGAGGAATTAAAAAAAGACGAAAATCACTCCGAGACCATGGGCTATAGTCCATTGTCTCGAGTGATTTTCGTCTTTTTTTCGAATCCTCAAAAATGATGAAAAACAGCGTGCTATAGTATGCCGTCTGAGATGGGCTATAGCCCATGGTCAAAAATGATGAAAAACGAGGATTTGAAAAAAAGACGAAAATAGCTCCGAGACCATGGGCTATAGTCCATTGTCTCGAGTGATTTTCGTCATTTTTTCAAATCCTCAAAAATGATGAAAAACGGCATGCTATAGTATGCCGTCTGAGATGGGCTATAGCCCATGGTCAAAAATGATGAAAAACTAGGATTTGAAAAAGAGACGAAAATCACTCCGAGACCATGGGCTATAGTCCATTGTCTCGAGTGATTTTCGTCTTTTTTTCGAATCCTCAAACATGATGAAAAACGGCGTGCTATAGTATGCCGATGGGCTATAGCCAATGGTAAAAAATTATGAAAAACGAGGATTTGAAAAAAAGACGAAAATAGCTCCGAGACCATGGGCTATAGTCCATTGTCTCGAGTGATTTTCGTCTTTTTTTCAAATCCTCAAAAATGATGATAAACGACGTGTTATAGTATGCCGTCTGAGATGGGCTACAGCCCATGGTCAAAAATGATGAAAAACTATTTCGCCTTTTTTTTCAAATCCTCAAAAATGATGAAAAACGGCATGCTATATATAGTATGCCGTCTGAGATGGGCTACAGCCCATGGTCAAAAATGATGAAAAACGAGGATTTGAAAAAAAGACGAAAATAGCTCCGAGACCATGGGCTATAGTCCATTGTCTCGAGTGATTTTCGTCTTTTTTTCAAATCCTCAAAAATGATGATAAACGACGTGTTATAGTATGCCGTCTGAGATGGGCTACAGCCCATGGTCAAAAATGATGAAAAACTATTTCGCCTTTTTTTTCAAATCCTCAAAAATGATGAAAAACGGCATGCTATATATAGTATGCCGTCTGAGATGGGCTACAGCCCATGGTCAAAAATGATGAAAAACGAGCATTTGAAAAAAAGACGAAAATCACTCCAAGACCATGGGCTATAGTCCATTGTCTCGAGTGATTTTCGTCTTCTTTTTTAATCCTCAAAAATGATGAAAAACGGCGTGCTATAGTATGCCGTCTGAGATGGGCTATAGCCCATGGTCAAAAATGATGAAAAACGAGGAATTAAAAAAAGACGAAAATCACTCCGAGACCATGGGCTATAGTCCATTGTCTCGAGTGATTTTCGTCTTTTTTTCGAATCCTCAAAAATGATGAAAAACAGCGTGCTATAGTATGCCGTCTGAGATGGGCTATAGCCCATGGTCAAAAATGATGAAAAACGAGGATTTGAAAAAAAGACGAAAATAGCTCCGAGACCATGGGCTATAGTCCATTGTCTCGAGTGATTTTCGTCATTTTTTCAAATCCTCAAAAATGATGAAAAACGGCATGCTATAGTATGCCGTCTGAGATGGGCTACAGCCCATGGTCAAAAATGATGAAAAACTATTTCGCCTTTTTTTTCAAATCCTCAAAAATGATGAAAAACGGCATGCTATATATAGTATGCCGTCTGAGATGGGCTACAGCCCATGGTCAAAAATGATGAAAAACGAGCATTTGAAAAAAAGACGAAAATCACTCCAAGACCATGGGCTATAGTCCATTGTCTCGAGTGATTTTCGTCTTTTTTTTAAATCCTCAAAAATGATGAAAAACGGCGTGCTATAGTATGCCGTCTGAGATGGGCTATAGCCCATGGTCAAAAATGATGAAAAACGAGGAATTAAAAAAAGACGAAAATCACTCCGAGACCATGGGCTATAGTCCATTGTCTCGAGTGATTTTCGTCTTTTTTTCGAATCCTCAAAAATGATGAAAAACAGCGTGCTATAGTATGCCGTCTGAGATGGGCTATAGCCCATGGTCAAAAATGATGAAAAACGAGGATTTGAAAAAAAGACGAAAATAGCTCCGAGACCATGGGCTATAGTCCATTGTCTCGAGTGATTTTCGTCATTTTTTCAAATCCTCAAAAATGATGAAAAACGGCATGCTATAGTATGCCGTCTGAGATGGGCTATAGCCCATGGTCAAAAATGATGAAAAACTAGGATTTGAAAAAGAGACGAAAATCACTCCGAGACCATGGGCTATAGTCCATTGTCTCGAGTGATTTTCGTCTTTTTTTCGAATCCTCAAAAATGATGAAAAACGGCGTGCTATAGTATGCCGTCTGAGATGGGCTATAGCCAATGGTAAAAAATTATGAAAAACGAGGATTTGAAAAAAAGACGAAAATAGCTCCGAGACCATGGGCTATAGTCCATTGTCTCGAGTGATTTTCGTCTTTTTTTCAAATCCTCAAAAATGATGATAAACGACGTGTTATAGTATGCCGTCTGAGATGGGCTACAGCCCATGGTCAAAAATGATGAAAAACTATTTCGCCTTTTTTTTCAAATCCTCAAAAATGATGAAAAACGGCATGCTATATATAGTATGCCGTCTGAGATGGGCTACAGCCCATGGTCAAAAATGATGAAAAACGAGGATTTGAAAAAAAGACGAAAATAGCTCCGAGACCATGGGCTATAGTCCATTGTCTCGAGTGATTTTCGTCTTTTTTTCAAATCCTCAAAAATGATGATAAACGACGTGTTATAGTATGCCGTCTGAGATGGGCTACAGCCCATGGTCAAAAATGATGAAAAACTATTTCGCCTTTTTTTTCAAATCCTCAAAAATGATGAAAAACGGCATGCTATATATAGTATGCCGTCTGAGATGGGCTACAGCCCATGGTCAAAAATGATGAAAAACGAGCATTTGAAAAAAAGACGAAAATCACTCCAAGACCATGGGCTATAGTCCATTGTCTCGAGTGATTTTCGTCTTCTTTTTTAATCCTCAAAAATGATGAAAAACGGCGTGCTATAGTATGCCGTCTGAGATGGGCTATAGCCCATGGTCAAAAATGATGAAAAACGAGGAATTAAAAAAAGACGAAAATCACTCCGAGACCATGGGCTATAGTCCATTGTCTCGAGTGATTTTCGTCTTTTTTTCGAATCCTCAAAAATGATGAAAAACAGCGTGCTATAGTATGCCGTCTGAGATGGGCTATAGCCCATGGTCAAAAATGATGAAAAACGAGGATTTGAAAAAAAGACGAAAATAGCTCCGAGACCATGGGCTATAGTCCATTGTCTCGAGTGATTTTCGTCATTTTTTCAAATCCTCAAAAATGATGAAAAACGGCATGCTATAGTATGCCGTCTGAGATGGGCTACAGCCCATGGTCAAAAATGATGAAAAACTATTTCGCCTTTTTTTTCAAATCCTCAAAAATGATGAAAAACGGCATGCTATATATAGTATGCCGTCTGAGATGGGCTACAGCCCATGGTCAAAAATGATGAAAAACGAGCATTTGAAAAAAAGACGAAAATCACTCCAAGACCATGGGCTATAGTCCATTGTCTCGAGTGATTTTCGTCTTTTTTTTAAATCCTCAAAAATGATGAAAAACGGCGTGCTATAGTATGCCGTCTGAGATGGGCTATAGCCCATGGTCAAAAATGATGAAAAATTAGGAATTAAAAAAAGACGAAAATCACTCCGAGACCATGGGCTATAGTCCATTGTCTCGAGTGATTTTCGCCTTTTTTTTCAAATCCTCAAAAATTATGAAAAACGGCGTGCTATAGTATGCCGTCTGAGATGGGCTATAGCCCATGATCAAAAATGATGAAAAATGAGGAATTAAAAAAAGACGAAAATCACTCCGAGACCATGGGCTATAGTCCATTGTCTCGAGTGATTTTCGTCTTTTTTTCGAATCCTCAAAAATGATGAAAAACGGCATGCTATAGTATGCCGTCTGAGATGGGCTATAGCCCATGGTCAAAAATGATGAAAAATGAGGAATTAAAAAAGACGAAAATCACTCCGAGTCCATTGTCTCGAGTGATTTTCGTCTTTTTTTCGAATCCTCAAAAATGATGAAAAACGGCGTGCTATAGTATGCCGTCTGAGATGGGCTATAGCCAATGGTAAAAAATTATGAAAAACGAGGATTTGAAAAAAAGACGAAAATAGCTCCGAGACCATGGGCTATAGTCCATTGTCTCGAGTGATTTTCGTCTTTTTTTCAAATCCTCAAAAATGATGATAAACGACGTGTTATAGTATGCCGTCTGAGATGGGCTACAGCCCATGGTCAAAAATGATGAAAAACTATTTCGCCTTTTTTTTCAAATCCTCAAAAATGATGAAAAACGGCATGCTATATATAGTATGCCGTCTGAGATGGGCTACAGCCCATGGTCAAAAATGATGAAAAACGAGGATTTGAAAAAAAGACGAAAATAGCTCCGAGGCCATGGGCTATAGTCCATTGTCTCGAGTGATTTTCGTCTTTTTTTCAAATCCTCAAAAATGATGATAAACGACGTGTTATAGTATGCCGTCTGAGATGGGCTACAGCCCATGGTCAAAAATGATGAAAAACTATTTCGCCTTTTTTTTCAAATCCTCAAAAATGATGAAAAACGGCATGCTATATATAGTATGCCGTCTGAGATGGGCTACAGCCCATGGTCAAAAATGATGAAAAACGAGCATTTGAAAAAAAGACGAAAATCACTCCAAGACCATGGGCTATAGTCCATTGTCTCGAGTGATTTTCGTCTTCTTTTTTAATCCTCAAAAATGATGAAAAACGGCGTGCTATAGTATGCCGTCTGAGATGGGCTATAGCCCATGGTCAAAAATGATGAAAAACGAGGAATTAAAAAAAGACGAAAATCACTCCGAGACCATGGGCTATAGTCCATTGTCTCGAGTGATTTTCGTCTTTTTTTCGAATCCTCAAAAATGATGAAAAACAGCGTGCTATAGTATGCCGTCTGAGATGGGCTATAGCCCATGGTCAAAAATGATGAAAAACGAGGATTTGAAAAAAAGACGAAAATAGCTCCGAGACCATGGGCTATAGTCCATTGTCTCGAGTGATTTTCGTCATTTTTTCAAATCCTCAAAAATGATGAAAAACGGCATGCTATAGTATGCCGTCTGAGATGGGCTATAGCCCATGGTCAAAAATGATGAAAAACTAGGATTTGAAAAAGAGACGAAAATCACTCCGAGACCATGGGCTATAGTCCATTGTCTCGAGTGATTTTCGTCTTTTTTTCGAATCCTCAAAAATGATGAAAAACGGCGTGCTATAGTATGCCGTCTGAGATGGGCTATAGCCAATGGTAAAAAATTATGAAAAACGAGGATTTGAAAAAAAGACGAAAATAGCTCCGAGACCATGGGCTATAGTCCATTGTCTCGAGTGATTTTCGTCTTTTTTTCAAATCCTCAAAAATGATGATAAACGACGTGTTATAGTATGCCGTCTGAGATGGGCTACAGCCCATGGTCAAAAATGATGAAAAACTATTTCGCCTTTTTTTTCAAATCCTCAAAAATGATGAAAAACGGCATGCTATATATAGTATGCCGTCTGAGATGGGCTACAGCCCATGGTCAAAAATGATGAAAAACGAGGATTTGAAAAAAAGACGAAAATAGCTCCGAGACCATGGGCTATAGTCCATTGTCTCGAGTGATTTTCGTCTTTTTTTCAAATCCTCAAAAATGATGATAAACGACGTGTTATAGTATGCCGTCTGAGATGGGCTACAGCCCATGGTCAAAAATGATGAAAAACTATTTCGCCTTTTTTTTCAAATCCTCAAAAATGATGAAAAACGGCATGCTATATATAGTATGCCGTCTGAGATGGGCTACAGCCCATGGTCAAAAATGATGAAAAACGAGCATTTGAAAAAAAGACGAAAATCACTCCAAGACCATGGGCTATAGTCCATTGTCTCGAGTGATTTTCGTCTTCTTTTTTAATCCTCAAAAATGATGAAAAACGGCGTGCTATAGTATGCCGTCTGAGATGGGCTATAGCCCATGGTCAAAAATGATGAAAAACGAGGAATTAAAAAAAGACGAAAATCACTCCGAGACCATGGGCTATAGTCCATTGTCTCGAGTGATTTTCGTCTTTTTTTCGAATCCTCAAAAATGATGAAAAACAGCGTGCTATAGTATGCCGTCTGAGATGGGCTATAGCCCATGGTCAAAAATGATGAAAAACGAGGATTTGAAAAAAAGACGAAAATAGCTCCGAGACCATGGGCTATAGTCCATTGTCTCGAGTGATTTTCGTCATTTTTTCAAATCCTCAAAAATTATGAAAAACGGCATGCTATAGTATGCCGTCTGAGATGGGCTATAGCCCATGGTCAAAAATGATGAAAAACTAGGATTTGAAAAAGAGACGAAAATCACTCCGAGACCATGGGCTATAGTCCATTGTCTCGAGTGATTTTCGTCTTTTTTTCAAATCCTCAAAAATGATGATAAACGACGTGGTATAGTATGCCGTCTGAGATGGGCTACAGCCCATGGTCAAAAATGATGAAAAACTATTTCGCCTTTTTTTTCAAATCCTCAAAAATGATGAAAAACGGCATGCTATAGTATGCCGTCTGAGATGGGCTATAGCCCATGGTCAAAAATGATGAAAAATGAGGAATTAAAAAAAGACGAAAATCACTCCGAGACCATGGGCTATAGTCCATTGTCTCGAGTGATTTTCGTCTTTTTTTCGAATCCTCAAAAATGATGAAAAACGGCGTGCTATAGTATGCCGTCTGAGATGGGCTATAGCCAATGGTAAAAAATTATGAAAAACGAGGATTTGAAAAAAAGACGAAAATAGCTCCGAGACCATGGGCTATAGTCCATTGTCTCGAGTGATTTTCGTCTTTTTTTCGAATCCTCAAAAATGATGAAAAACGGCATGCTATAGTATGCCGTCTGAGATGGGCTATAGCCCATGGTCAAAAATGATGAAAAATGAGGAATTAAAAAAAGACGAAAATCACTCCGAGTCCATTGTCTCGAGTGATTTTCGTCTTTTTTTCGAATCCTCAAAAATGATGAAAAACGGCGTGCTATAGTATGCCGTCTGAGATGGGCTATAGCCAATGGTAAAAAATGATGAAAAACGAGGATTTGAAAAAAAGACGAAAATAGCTCCGAGACCATGGGCTATAGTCCATTGTCTCGAGTGATTTTCGTCATTTTTTTAAATCCTCAAAAATGATGAAAAACGGCATGCTATAGTATGCCGTCTGAGATGGGCTATAGCCCATGGTCAAAAATGATGAAAAACTAGGATTTGAAAAAGAGACGAAAATCACTCCGAGACCATGGGCTATAGTCCATTGTCTCGAGTGATTTTCGTCTTTTTTTCAAATCCTCAAAAATGATGATAAACGACGTGTTATAGTATGCCGTCTGAGATGGGCTATAGCCCATGGTCAAAAATGATGAAAAACTAGGATTTGAAAAAGAGACGAAAATCACTCCGAGACCATGGGCTATAGTCCATTGTCTCGAGTGATTTTCGTCATTTTTTCAAATCCTCAAAAATGATGAAAAACTATTTCGCCTTTTTTTTCAAATCCTCAAAAATGATGAAAAACGGCATGCTATATATAGTATGCCGTCTGAGATGTGCTATAGCCCATGATCAAAAATGATGAAAAACGAGGATTTGAAAAAAAGACGAAAATCACTCCGAGACCATGGGCTATAGTTCATTGTCTCGAGTGATTTTCGTCTTTTTTTCGAATCCTCAAAAATGATGAAAAACGGCGTGCTATAGTATGCCGTCTGAGATGGGCTATAGCCAATGGTAAAAAATTATGAAAAACGAGGATTTGAAAAAAAGACGAAAATAGCTCCGAGACCATGGGCTATAGTCCATTGTCTCGAGTGATTTTCGTCTTTTTTTCGAATCCTCAAAAATGATGAAAAACGGCGTGCTATAGTATGCCGTCTGAGATGGGCTATAGCCAATGGTAAAAAATGATGAAAAACGAGGATTTGAAAAAAAGACGAAAATAGCTCGAGACCATGGGCTATAGTCCATTGTCTCGAGTGATTTTCGTCATTTTTTTAAATCCTCAAAAATGATGAAAAACGGCATGCTATAGTATGCCGTCTGAGATGGGCTATAGCCCATGGTCAAAAATGATGAAAAACTAGGATTTGAAAAAGAGACGAAAATCACTCCGAGACCATGGGCTATAGTCCATTGTCTCGAGTGATTTTCGTCTTTTTTTCAAATCCTCAAAAATGATGATAAACGACGTGTTATAGTATGCCGTCTGAGATGGGCTATAGCCCATGGTCAAAAATGATGAAAAACGAGGAATTAAAAAAAGACGAAAATCACTCCGAGACCATGGGCCATTGTCTCGAGTGATTTTCGTCTTTTTTTCGAATCCTCAAAAATGATGAAAAACAGCGTGCTATAGTATGCCGTCTGAGATGGGCTATAGCCAATGGTAAAAAATTATGAAAAACGAGCATATGAAAAAAAGACGAAAATAGCTCCGAGACCATGGGCTATAGTCCATTGTCTCGAGTGATTTTCGCCTTTTTTTTCAAATGCTCAAAAATTATGAAAAACGGCGTGCTATAGTATGCCGTCTGAGATGGGCTATAGCCGGCCTCCTCCTGTGCCTCCCAGCAGCCGCCAGTCTCCTCCTCCTACACCTCGCCCCAGCAGCCGGCCTCCTCCCAGACAACAGCCCATCAGCCTCCAGTCCAGCGCTACCCGGCAATTTACAGTAGAACAAAACAAACAAAAAAGCAGTGTGAATTGTTTGGAACCAGTGGGTCAGTGTTAGAAAGCTGGCCACATGATCGGGAGATGGTAAGTTCAAACCCCACTCAAGTCTTTACTTTCAAGACCGATTTGAGAAGAAGAAAACCAACAGCAGGCTTGATTATTGTAATGCTCTCCTGTCTGGCTTACCCAAAAAAACTAGTTTGTTTTGGCACTACTGATTGTTACCCGTTTTCTTTCTTGTCAGTTAAAATCATCATTCATCATCACTTCCATCTTGTCCATCACCTAACCCTAACCCTAACCCTAACCCCAACCCTAGTTGTCTGGTACCAGATTGGTTACCAGATGGTACCAGAACAAAACAAACAAAAAAGCAATGTGGATTGTCTGGAACCAGTGGCTCAGTGTGTTAGGATGCTGCCACATGATCGGGAGATGGTGAGTTCAAACCCCACTCAAGTCTTTACTTTCAAGACCGATTTCAGGAGAAGAAAACAAACAAAAAAGCAGTGTGAATTGTCTGGACCCAGCGGGACAGCCACATGATCGGGAGATGGTGAGTTCAAACCCCACTGAAGTCTTTACTTTCAAGACCGATTTCAGGAGAAGAAAACAAACAAAAAAGCTGTGTGAATTGTCTGGACCCAGTGGGACAGTGTGTTAGGACGCTGCCACATGATCGGGAGATGGTGAGTTCAAACCCCACTCAAGTCTTTACTTTCAAGACCGATTTCAGAAGAAGAAAACAAACAGCAGGCTTGATTATTGTAATGCTCTCCTGTCTGGCTTACCCAAAAAAACTAGTTTTTTTTGGCACTACTGATTGTTACCCGTTTTTTTTCTTGTCAGTTAAAATCATCATTCATCATCACTTCCATCTTGTCCATCACCTAACCCTAACCCCAACCCTAGTTGTCTGGTACCAGATTGGTTACCAGATGGTACCAGAACAAAACAAACAAAAAAGCAATGTGGATTGTCTGGAACCAGTGGCTCAGTGTGTTAGGACGCTGCCACATGATCGGGAGATGGTGAGTTCAAACCCCACTCAAGTCTTTACTTTCAAGACCGATTTCAGGAGAAGAAAACAAACAAAAAAGCAGTGTGAATTGTCTGGACCCAGTGGGACAGCCACATGATCGGGAGATGGTGAGTTCAAACCCCGCCGAAGTCTTTACTTTCAAGACCGATTTCAGAAGAAGAAAACAAACAAAAAAGCTGTGTGAATTGTCTGGACCCAGTGGGACAGTGTGTTAGGACGCTGCCACATGATCGGGAGATGGTGAGTTCAAACCCCACTCAAGTCTTTACTTTCAAGACCGATTTCAGAAGAATAAAACCAACAAAAAAGCAGTGTGTATTGTCTGGACCCAGTGGGACAGTGTGTTAGGACGCTGCCACATGATCGGGAGATGGTGAGTTCAAACCCCACTCAAGTCTTTACTTTCAAGACCAATTTGAGAAGAAGAAAACAAACAGCAGGCTCGATTATTGTAATGCTCTCCTGTCTGGCTTACCTACTGATTGTTACCCGTTTTCTTTCTTGTCAGTTAAAATCATCATTCATCATCACTTCCATCTTGTCCATCACCTAACCCTAACCCCAACCCTAGTTGTCTGGTACCAGATTGGTTACCAGATGGTACCAGAACAAAACAAACAAAAAAGCAATGTGGATTGTCTGGAACCAGTGGCTCAGTGTGTTAGGACGCTGCCACATGATCGGGAGATGGTGAGTTCAAACCCCACTCAAGGCTTTACTTTCAAGACCGATTTCAGGAGAAGAAAACAAACAAAAAAGCTGTGTGAATTGTCTGTACCCAGTGGGACAGTGTGTTAGGACGCTGCCACATGATCGGGAGATTGTGAGTTCAAACCCCACTCAAGTCTTTACTTTCAAGACCGATTTGAGAAGAAGAAAACAAACAGCAGGCTTGATTATTGTAATGCTCTCCTGTCTGGCTTACCCAAAAAAACTAGTTTTTTTTGGCACTACTGATTGTTACCCGTTTTCTTTCTTGTCAGTTAAAATCATCATTCATCATCACTTCCATCTTGTTCATCACCTAACCCTAACCCTAACCCTAACCCTAACCCTAACCCCAACCCTAGTTGTCTGGTACCAGATTCGTTACCAGATGGTACCAGAACAAAACAAACAAAAAAGCAATCTGGATTGTCTGGACCCAGTGGCTCAGTGTGTTAGGACGCTGCCACATGATCGGGAGATGGTGAGTTCAAACCCCACTCAAGTCTTTACTTTCAAGACCGATTTCAGGAGAAGAAAACAAACAAAAAAGCTGTGTGAATTGTCTGGACCCAGTGGGACAGTGTGTTAGGACGCTGCCACATGATCGGTAGATGGTGAGTTCAAACCCCACTCAAGTCTTTACTTTCAAGACCGATTTCAGGAGAAGAAAACAAACAAAAAAGCTGTGTGAATTGTCTGGACCCATCATCACTTCCATCTTGTTCATCACCTAACCCTAACCCTAACCCTAACCCCAACCCTAGTTGTCTGGTACCAGATTCGTTACCAGATGGTACCAGAACAAAACAAACAAAAAAGCAATGTGGATTGTCTGGAACCAGTGGCTCAGTGTGTTAGGACGCTGCCACATGATCGGGAGATGGTGAGTTCAAATCCCACTCAGGTCTTTACTTTCAAGACCAATTTCAGGAGAAGAAAACAAACAAAAAAGCAGTGTCAATTGGCTTGACCCAGTGGGACAGCCACATGATCGGGAGATGGTGAGTTCAAACCCGACTCAAGTCTTTACTTTCAAGACCGATTTCAGAAGAAGAAAACAAACAAAAAAGCTGTGTGATTTGTCTGGACCCAGTGGGACAGTGTGTTAGGACGCTGCCACATGATCGGGAGATGGTGAGTTCAAACCCCACTCAAGTCTTTACTTTCAAGACCGATTTGAGAAGAAGAAAACAAACAGCAGGCTTGATTATTGTAATGCTCTCCTGTCTGGCTTACCCAAAAAAACTAGTTTTTTTTGGCACTACTGATTGTTACCCGTTTTCTTTCTTGTCAGTTAAAATCATCATTCATCATCACTTCCATCTTGTTCATCACCTAACCCTAACCCTAACCCTAACCCTAACCCCAACCCTAGTTGTCTGGTACCAGATTCGTTACCAGATGGTACCAGAACAAAACAAACAAAAAAGCAATCTGGATTGTCTGGACCCAGTGGCTCAGTGTGTTAGGACGCTGCCACATGATCGGGAGATGGTGAGTTCAAACCCCACTCAAGTCTTTACTTTCAAGACCGATTTCAGCAGAAGAAAACAAACAAAAAAGCTGTGTGAATTGTCTGGACCCAGTGGGACAGTGTGTTAGGACGCTGCCACATGATCGGTAGATGGTGAGTTCAAACCCCACTCAAGTCTTTACTTTCAAGACCGATTTCAGGAGAAGAAAACAAACAAAAAAGCTGTGTGAATTGTCTGGACCCATCATCACTTCCATCTTGTTCATCACCTAACCCTAACCCTAACCCCAACCCTTGTTGTCTGGTACCAGATTCGTTACCAGATGGTACCAGAACAAAACAAACAAAAAAGCAATGTGGATTGTCTGGAACCAGTGGCTCAGTGTGTTAGGACGCTGCCACATGATCGGGAGATGGTGAGTTCAAATCCCACTCAAGTCTTTACTTTCAAGACCGATTTCATGAGAAGAAAACAAACCAAAAAGCTGTGTGAATTGTCTGCACCCAGTGGGACCGTGTGTTAGGACGCTGCCACATGATCGGGAGATGGTGAGTTCAAATCCCACTCAAGTCTTTACTTTCAAGACCGATTTCAGGAGAAGAAAACAAACAAAAAAGCAGTGTGAATTGGCTTGACCCAGTGGGACAGCCACATGATCGGGAGATGGTGAGTTCAAACCCCACTCAAGTCTTTACTTTCAAGACCGATTTCAGAAGAAGAAAACAAACAAAAAAGCTGTGTGAATTGTCTGGACCCAGTGGGACAGTGTGTTAGGACGCTGCCACATGATCGGGAGATGGTGAGTTCAAACCCCACTCAAGTCTTTACTTTCAAGACCGATTTCATGAGAAGAAAACAAACCAAAAAGCTGTGTGAATTGTCTGCACCCAGTGGGACAGTGTGTTAGGACGCTGCCACATGATCGGGAGATGGTGAGTTCAAACCCCACTCAAGTCTTTATTTTCAAGACCGATTTCAGAAGAATAAAACCAACAAAAAAGCATTGTTAATTGTCTGGACCCAGTGGCTCAGTGTGTTAGGACGCTGCCACATGATCGGGAGATGGTGAGTTCAAACCCCACTCAAGTCTTTACTTTCAAGACCGATTTCAGCAGAAGAAAACAAACAAAAAAGCTGTGTGAATTGTCTGGACCCAGTGGGACAGTGTGTTAGGACGCTGCCACATGATCGGGAGATGGTGAGTTCAAACCCAACTCAAGTCTTTACTTTCTTGACCGATTTCAGGAGAAGAAAACAAACAAAAAAGCTGTGTGAATTGTCTGGACCCATCATCACTTCCATCTTGTTCATCACCTAACCCTAACCCCAACCCTAGTTATCTGGTACCAGATTCGTTACCAGATGGTACCAGAACAAAACAAACAAAAAAGCAATGTGGATTGTCTGGAACCAGTGGCTCAGTGTGTTAGGACGCTGCCACATGATCGGGAGATGGTGAGTTCAAACCCCACTCAAGTCTTTACTTTCAAGACCGATTTCAGAAGAAGAAAACAAACAAAAAAGCAGTGTGAATTGTCTGGACCCGGTGGCTCAGTGTGTTAGGACGTTGCCACATGATCGGGAGATGGTGAGTTCAAACCCCACTCAAGTTCAAACCAAAAAATAAAGTTCCAGGGTGCAATCCCACCCCAGTCTTTACTGTGACACTTTGCTTTCCACACTGACATCAAGTAGCACAGAAAAGCTGTGTTGTAGTAACCAGCAGTTAGCTCAGTGAGATCAGAGGCTGTCCTTGGGAGCCACAGGTCCAGGGTTCAAATCCCACATTAGTCATAACTGTGACACTTTGCTTTGCACACTGATTTCCAGAACGACAACTTTAAAGCAGCCCAGAAATTCACCATGATTGTGTGCCGGTAAGTGGCCCAACGGATAAGTCAGATGATATCCGTAGTATACCTAGTAGAAGTGTGCCGGTTCAAACCCGACATACTCCTAGTAGGCGGTGATGGTTCAAATCACCGACACCTAGAGTAGGAGTGGCCCAGTGGATAAATCAAATGATATCCGTAGAATACCTAGTAGAAGTATGCCGGCCGACATACTCCTAGTAGGATGGTCCTAGTTCAAATCACCAACACCTACAGTAGGTAGGAGTGTGTGCCGTTGGCCTGGTGGATAAATCAGATAATATCCATAAAATACCTAGTAGAAGTCTGCCGGTTCAAACCCAACATAGGATGGTGCTGGTTCAAATCACCATCACCTAGAGTAGGTAGGACCGTGTGCCGTTAATTGGCCCGGTGGATAAATCAGATAATATCTGTAGAATACCTAGTGGGATGGTACTGGTTCAAATCACCATCAACTAGAGTAGGGGGTCAGGTAAGAGAATGTAGGGGCAGAGTAGGTTGAGATGTAGATAGGGGGAGAGTAGGGGGAGGAGTATGTGAGGGGGGGGGGGGGCAGGCGAGGTGGAGAGTAGGCGAAGGGGGGGCCAGGCAGGGGGAGAGTAGGTGAGGGGGTGGCAGGCATGGGGAGAGTAGGTGAGGGCGGAGGCTGGCACGGGGAGAGTAGGCAAGGGGGGCCAGGCAGGGGGAGAGTAGGAGAGGAGGTAGGCCAGCCAGGGGGAGAGTAGGAGAGGAGGGAGGCCAGGCAGGGAGAGAATAGGCGAGGGGGGAGGCCAGGCAGGGGGAGAGTAGGCAAGGGGGGCCAGGCAGGGGGAGAGTAGGAGAGGAGCGAGGCCAGGCAGGGGGAGAGTAGGACAGGGGGAGGCCAGGCAGGGGGAGAGTAGGTGAGGGGGTGGCAGGCATGGGGAGAGTAGGAGAGGAGGGAGGCCAGCCAGGGGGAGAGTAGTTAAGGGAGGGTCTTCCTGATTTTTCTTTTTAAATAATTACTAAATAAAAATAAAAATCTTTTTTTATTTTTTTTTATTTTTTTCTAAATTAAATTTAGAAAATTATTTAAAAAAAAATTGGAATACCCACCTCTCCTACTCTCCCCCTGCCTGGCTTACCCCCTCTCCTACTCTCCCCCTGCCTGGCCTCCCCCTCTCCTACTCTCCCCCTGCCTGGCCTCCCCCCTGTCCTACTCTCCCCCTGCCTGGCCTCCCTCCTCTCCTACTCTCTGCCTGGCTGGCCTCCCTCCTCTCCTACTCTCCGCCTGGCTGGCCTCCCTCCTCTCCTACTCTCCCCCTGCCAGGCCCCCCTTGCCTACTCTCCCCCTGCCTGGCCTCCCTCCTCTCCTACTCTCCCCCTGCCTGGCCACCCTTGACTACTCTCCCCCTGCCTGCCCCCTGCCCCTACATTCTCTTACCTGACCCCCTTATCCACCGGGCCAATTAACGGCACACGGTCCTACCTACTCTAGTTGATGGTGATTTGAACCAGTACCATCCCACTAGGTATTCTACAGATATTATCTGATTTATCCACCGGGCCAATTAACGGCACACGGTCCTAGCTACTCTAGGTGATGGTGATTTGAACCAGCACCATCCTATGTTGGGTTTGAACCGGCAGACTTCTACTAGGTATTTTATGGATATTATCTGATTTATCCACCAGGCCAATTAACGGCACACACTCCTACCTACTGTAGGTGTTGGTGATTTGAACTAGGACCATCCTACTAGGAGTATGTCGGCCGGCATACTTCTACTAGGTATTCTACGGATATCATTTGATTTATCCACTGGGCCACTCCTACTCTAGGTGTCGGTGATTTGAACCATCACCGCCTACTAGGAGTATGTCGGGTTTGAACCGGCACACTTCTACTAGGTATACTACGGATATCATCTGACTTATCCGTTGGGCCACTTACCGGCACACAATCATGGTGAATTTCTGGGCTGCTTTAAAGTTGTCGTTCTGGAAATCAGTGTGCAAAGCAAAGTGTCACAGTTATGACTAATGTGGGATTTGAACCCTGGACCTGTGGCTCCCAAGGACAGCCTCTGATCTCACTGAGCTAACTGCTGGTTACTACAACACAGCTTTTCTGTGCTACTTGATGTCAGTGTGGAAAGCAAAGTGTCACAGTAAAGACTGGGGTGGGATTGCACCCTGGAACTTTATTTTTTGGATTGAACTTGAGTGGGGTTTGAACTCACCATCTCCCGATCATGTGGCAACGTCCTAACACACTGAGCCACCGGGTCCAGACAATTCACACTGCTTTTTTGTTTGTTTTCTTCTTCTGAAATCGGTCTTGAAAGTAAAGACTTGAGTGGGGTTTGAACTCACCATCTCCCGATCATGTGGCAGCGTCCTAACACACTGAGCCACTGGTTCCAGACAATCCACATTGCTTTTTTGTTTGTTTTGTTCTGGTACCATCTGGTAACGAATCTGGTACCAGACAACTAAGGTTGGGGTTAGGGTTAGGTGATGAACAAGATGGAAGTGATGATGGGTCCAGACAATTCACACAGCTTTTTTGTTTGTTTTCTTCTCCTGAAATCGGTCAAGAAAGTAAAGACTTGAGTGGGGTTTGAACTCACCATCTCCCGATCATGTGGCAGCGTCCTAACACACTGAGCCACTGGGTCCAGACAATTCACACTGCTTTATTGTTGGTTTTCTTCTTCTGAAATCGGTCTTGAAAGTAAAGACTTGAGTGGGGTTTGAACTCACCATCTCCCGATCATGTGGCAGCGTCTTAACACACTGTCCCACTGGGTCCAGACAATTCACACTGCTTTTTTGTTTGTTTTCTTCTCCTGAAATCGGTCTTGAAAGTAAAGACTTGAGTGGGGTTTGAACTCACCATCTCCTGATCATGTGGCAGCGTCCTAACACACTGAGCCACTGGGTCCAGACAATTCACACTGCTTTTTTGTTGGTTTTCTTCTTCTGAAATCGGTCTTGAAAGTAAAGACTTGGGTGGGGTTTGAACTCACCATCTCCCGATCATGTGGCAGCGTTCTAACACACTGTCCCACTGGTTCCAGACAATCCACATTGCTTTTTTGTTTGTTTTGTTCTGGTACCATCTGCTAACCAATCTGGTACCAGACAACTAGGGTTGGGGTTAGGGTTAGGGTTAGGGTTAGGGTTAGGTGATGAACAAGATGGAAGTGATGATGAATGATGATTTAAACTGACAAGAAAGAAAACGGGTAAAAATCAGTAGTGCCAAAAAAAAACTAGTTTTTTTGGGTAAGCCAGACAGGAGAGCATTATAATAATCAAGCCTGCTGTTTGTTTTCTTCTTCTGAAATTTGTCTTGAAAGTAAAGACTTGAGTGGGGTTTGAACTCACCATCTCCCGATCATGTGGCAGCGTCCTAACACACTGAGCCATTGGGTCCAGACAATTCACACTGGTTTTTTGTTGGTTTTCTTCTTCTGAAATCGGTCTTGAAAGTAAAGACTTGAGCGGGGTTAGAATTTACCATCTCCCGATCATGTGGCAGCATCCTAACACACTGTCCCACTGGGTCCAGACAATTCACACAGCTTTTTTGTTTGTTTTCTTCTTCTGAAATCGGTCTTGAAAGTAAAGACTTGAGTGGGGTTAGAACTTACCATCTCCCGATCATGTGGCAGCATCCTAACACACTGTCCCACTGGGTCCAGACAATCCACATTGCTTTTTTGTTTATTTTGTTCTGGTATCATCTGGTAACCAATCTGGTACCAGACAACTAGGGTTGGGGTTAGGGTTAGGGTTAGGGTTAGGTGATGGACAAGATGGAAGTGATGATGAATGATGATTTTAACTGACAAGAAAGAAAACGGGTAACAATCAGTAGTGCAAAAAAAAACAAGTTTGTTTGGGAGAGCATTACAATTATCAAGCCTGCTGTTT